>NC_136884.1:2631227-2633727 GCF_949152265.1 Phoxinus phoxinus
GTTCTATCTATCTATCTATCTATCTATCTATCTATCTATCTATCTATCTATCTATCTATCTATCTATCTATATATCTATCTATCTATCTATCTATCTATAATCTGTGTCGTTCTATCCATCCATCTGTCTGTCTGTCATCTTAATCTTTTTTTATTTTATTCAAGTCACTTGTATAAAGATTCGAGCAAATTAGCTTCTTTAAATTGACCCAATTGCCAACGCATTGCAAAACCTTTCATAAGATATGCATTTTGACATTTGTTTATTTATTTGCCAATATATTTTGGCTTTTTAAAGTCTGTGCTGAATGATGCAATATCAATATCTGAAGTTAGTCTCTTTTGCCAACACAGCGCTCGAGTGTAAACATGTGAGGAGAGACGGACAGACTCCTGGAAAACAAGAACTGGTGGTTCGGGAGCATATATAAGGTTAGCATGCATAAACAAAAACTCATTAATAAAATAAAATAGAATAATATTTAATCAGGCTTGAGAAAGTAAATATTAACGAGCCTGCCATGTTTGTTTGTTTGAGTCAGCGGACGAACCCACCCTGAAGTTTGCAGACATCTTGGTAAACGCTTGATGCTAATTGTGTGTAACTTGTCAGACGCTAACAGCTCTGAATATTTTATGATGGGTCGCAAAAAAATTGAGCAATATAAGATTATAAGAATATTTCAGTGGTGCACCAGTCTTTGACTGCAGTGACATGAGACGAGTCAACTTTTGATTAGCTAGATACATAAGGGGTCCAAAAGTTTAAGACCACTAGTGAGAATTAACATAATTTAATACATAATTTTACACTATAAATTATATATCAGATCCCTATATACATATTTTATTTAATGCTGTTTTAATCCAGTTTAGATGTATGTAAAGCATGTTTGAATTAATAAATAAGACAAATAAGTAAAATTGGTTAGTTGTTAGTGAGTAAAGGAACACACACACACACACATACAAACACACACACACACACACACACATTTTTGTGCCACTCATCAAGGACGCGGGAGCCTTCAGGATCGATTAGAGTAAGTGTGGTATTTAACTACAATAGCTCTGTCTTCTTTGTTCTTGAGGACAGGCGGCGACTTCGCTTGATCTTAGGATGAACCAGAAAACCTGGAATAACCTTTATAGATGTTCACTTTTCTATGATATTCAGGTTTCTATCACTTTTTTAGTGTAAGTCTGTGAGTTTTTGGCACCCATTTTATTATCCAATAGACTAAAATCTTAACTATATGCCCTTTTTCAAAATCTTGATTTTCATGCTTGAATGTTAAAAAAACACATAATTTCCCTCATTTTCTCCATTGTTGTGGCTCCTCTCTTCCCAGTCTGTCAGTAACGCTCTGTTTACTTCCTGTCTCTATGAAGCCCCTCCTTCTGAAAAGCACACTGTGCTCTGATTGGTCGGCTGGATCAGTGTGTTGTGATTGGTCAAGCGCTTCAAGTGTGTTTGGGAAATGTCCCGCCCCTTATTATAACCGCCAGTTTAACACACTACTAACTAACTCAACCAGGCCCCGCCCCCTAATTATGCATATTAATTATTTAAATGAGGAATATTGTGACGTGTTCGTTCCCGGAAGAAACTCGAGACTACAATGGAGGCGTTTCAGAAGTTCAGAAACACTGACACTGATATAGAGAATAAGTCTCTTTTTCATGCTCAAACACAACATTACACACTAAAGAGTGTTGAAAATGAAAAAAAGCATAATAAAAGCCCTTTAAATCTGCAGGATTTGAGGTATTAATCATGTCCATAGTCTTCATTTTAATACTTTTTTTTGGTTTGTAAAAAAAAAAAAAAGGATAAGCAAACTGTAAAAAAAGTTTTTTTTGACATTGTAAATAAAACAAAGATTATTGAAGTATGTTTTACAAAAAAAATACTATTTCATGTTTCATTTAATGTGCTACTAGACGTTTCCTTGTAAATAATTGTGAAATTTACTAGAGTGAAAATTTAGTGTAATAGTAAAAAATGAGTAACAGCCAAAAAATATGAGGCAATTATTACCTTCTGAAGTTTTTGAGATAGAAAACCAACTTTCTGTGCAGTTAAAAGAGTCTTCAATGCTCAGAAAGGCTTAAGTAAACACATGATTTCTCCCCAGAAGAGACGTAAACAGACACGATAACGGGCCGGCTGACAGGTGGTAGTGATTTCACATATCTGTGTATCTGAAGAGGTTCACTTCCAGACAGGCTCGGAGAGCATATCACACACGCAACAAGTGGCTGAGCGGCGTAAAATACAAACAGCCATCAGTTTTGTAGCTGTTAGGAGCCCTTTTTTATGATAAATATGATGTGACTCGAGCGCAGTGGAAATACCATCAGGGGTCCAGAAACCGACACAGAATAAATGAGTTTTTAGAGGGAAAGATGGATCCTCTGCAGTTGTACTTGTCTAGAGTTGAAACACTCATCAGCTTTAGTCAATGGATTGTGAAGAATCAACACAATGGCTCATTAC
>NC_136884.1:2638727-2706227 GCF_949152265.1 Phoxinus phoxinus
ACAAGCCTGTGATCCGTAATACTTGATTTAATGAAAGCATTAACAGTTTCTTTGTCACAATGCAAGGTGAATGATCCACAGTTCCATGTTGAGCTGCAGTATACAGATGCATTAGGAGCACAGCAATGCTTGTGGGCATTGAAAAGCACTGCAGATCATTGAGAGATGTGCTGCCCGCTGCAGCCACTCACTCTTGAAAGATGCTTTTTGCATGCAAAACTCATTGTGCACTCGTGTGTCTCCTTTTCAGATTTACCCACCGGATGGGAGGAAGGATATACGTTCGAAGGAGCCCGTTGCTTTATCAAGTGAGTTGGAGGTTCAGCTCCTGGCGGAAGGAGGATATTTCGCTCTCTCTTGCTTGTTTGACAGCAGCCGTGATTTCAGATCACCGCCCCCTCACACACACACACACACACACACACACACACACACACACACACACACACACACACACACACACCCCATATCGTTTTCATAAATGCTTTTGCTCGCACACTGAAAGCTCTTTCCCACCCTGTTAAAAAAAAAAAGCAAAAGTAATTACCGCGAGGGTGACGGAGGGCTTGACAGGCCCGTGTGATTCAATGCTCTGTTGGTTGAACAGGCTCAACTTGTTGGTTTTCCACCCCGTGAATCATATTAACCCTTGTTTGTTCAGCTCTTATCTACTGCATGTTTAGGACAAAACTGTTGCGCCCTTCATGCGCTGCTTTTCGTGGTGTGTTTGATTGGATGCGTGTCTTGGCTGGAGAGGAGCTGATCGATACGTTATTTTTAGACCGTAATGTGCTTTTCTAAATTAGTAGTGAATGTGGCTTTTCCAAGACTATTTTAATCAGTGAATGTGTTAAAAATGAGCCTGGTTGCTTATTGGTATCATATTTGGCTATTTTGAGATTATTTGCATCAATGATTTGCATAGTATCAGATTAATACACTTTGCTTGTGCAGTTTTTTTGTGGTTTTTAAGGAAAATAGCATCTAAGTGTTAATTTCAGTTTTTTTTGTTTACACTTCATCTGCGCCCATAACATTTTAATATGCAATTATGCATCGGTATGTAATATTTAAATATGCATTAAAATGCATTGGTTATTGGAAGTTCTATATTGATTGACTGATATAAAGTAATACAATTAATATGACCAAACAGTATTATTAGAGAAGTATCTTATCATATCATGCACATTTATTTATGATTTATGGTTTTAAAAAAATGGTGCATCAGAATGGGGTTTTACTATATTGCTAAAATTAACTTGCATTTGAACATTTTCATTGCATTTTAGCGAAGTATGTGAGAAGATCTTTAAGCAAAGCCCATGTTGTGTCGTCTTTGGCGCTCTGGAACGACTATATTTACAGCTGTTAACAAGCAAATTTAGAAAGGAGAACATTTTGAGCACTCATAGTCTGTTGAACTGCTTCCTACTTCTTGTAAAATGTGTATGCATGGTGTGTGCTTTGTAGTTTTGTTCCCAACCCAGTCCAGGGCTGAGCTTTTTTAATGCAGTTGGAGGCTGATTTAACTCACGAGATGCATCTCATCACGTCAGGATTGACAACCTAACCCTTTCTGGACCTTTCCTGCTCCACTAAGGCACGTGGACGCTGCATCACTGTCTGCTTTACTTAGGCCAACACGCCTGGGACACGCCATACCCTCCGATGATCTAGCTGCAATCTCCACGCTGAGGACTGAGTCATGTGCGTCGTCTTTTGCTTGAATGCACCTTTTTGTCTTTCTCTCTGTGGATTACCGTGAGCGCACAGACTCCCTGGACCCGTTTACTGCTGCGCTGACGATACCTGGAGGCCCAGAACTGTTGCTCACGCACTTCAAATGAGACTGTGGATCTTCACACTGATCTAAAACCTGCATTGGGAGAAACTCTGTGGCGTTGTGAGGATCTTGCTCATGTTACTGCAGCGGCAAATGGCGGGTGGCCAGAGATTGAGAGTGATATGGGGTCATTCGTTACACTGGCACAAAGTCGCTAAGGGATTCGAGAAGGAGCGACGCTCAGAAGCATCAAGTGGCTTGTGGTATTTGATCAAATGGCTCAAGTCAGAATTCCTTAAAAATAAAAAGCACTGCAGTGTGCGAGGATGCTTTTTCTGTGTCACCCAGGAATAGCTCGGCGAGCCAGAGGACGCTGGGATGCAGGCTTTGCTGTGGTCGTCGTGCAGAGAAGTCCTAACTCTTTTTAATCCCAAAAGAGCGCAACCACGTTTGTCCAATTCACGTTTTTCCCCTGCAAGGAATTAATACATTCTTTGAGAGAAACTACCCAATGCATTTCCAAGATGCATCGTACGCCAAATATCTTTAAAACCATTGGCTCTGTAGAAAGCTGTTAACTCTGTAATATTTAATTGTATGCATAAAATATACTTATGTACATCTAAATATATTGCCTATTATAGGTATGTTATTATTTTAAACTGGCCCGGCCAACAAAAAGGCACTGTTTGGATTTAAATATGTAGGCTAACTACTTATTGGATCATTGATGCTGTGATTATTATGTTTTTTTTTAGCATGTTATATGTTTGGCAACAGTTCTTCTAACCCTAATTTGAAGGAGTGTGTAGCGTTTCATTTCTTAAACAACCATGTAGGAAGACACATCATGGCCATATTCCAGGATGATAAAGCCAAGATTCATCAGGCTCAAATTGTGAAAGATTGTTTGGGAGGGAGCATGAAGACATGAATCCAGACTTTATACAAGATCTTGACCAAAAACTGATGCACCTCTTGATGCAAATACATGTTGTGATGTTATATCCATCAAGAGGTGCATCCGTTTTTGGTCAAGATCTTGTATTGATAATGCAGCACATCTCCTCCAGCACAACCCAAAGACTTTCCAATGAATTTGTGAAATTGACAGGAATATGGTCATGATGTGTCTTCCTACATGGTTGTGTAAGAAATGAAAAGCCACACACTCCTTCAATTAGGGTTAGAAGAACTGTTGCCACACATATAGAAACATCATATTCACTGCAATAATGATCCAATCATAGACACTTAAGCATTTACCAATTTAAATCCCAAGCTAATTATTATTTTTTGGTCTGGCAGTAAAACTGGTGAAATACTGCAACTTGAACTTTTTTATTTTATTGTTTTAATGAAGTTGAAATCACACCGACTACAGAAGCGTATATCATCCTGACCAGTTTTTGCATTTTCACTAAAAATATTTGTTTCTATGGACACTTCCTGAGCTCTACTAATGAACGCTTTGTCTTTCTCCAATGGTCTTCGAAAAGGAAGATAAGGAACTGAGGCAAATAATTGAGGTGTTGAAGGAGATGACCTGTGGTCTACACCTGGAGCAGAGGTTGCGCTGGCCGTTGAAAGGCTGTTCTTGTTGTGTCGCTGGCTAAAGACCGATCTCTTTA
Source organism: Phoxinus phoxinus (assembly GCF_949152265.1). Taxonomy (NCBI): domain Eukaryota; kingdom Metazoa; phylum Chordata; class Actinopteri; order Cypriniformes; family Leuciscidae; genus Phoxinus; species Phoxinus phoxinus. The sequence goes on from NC_136884.1 coordinate 2,642,145, forward strand.
GGCTTTTGCTTGGCAGCTGTTGCAGCGTCTTGGGAATGCTGCAAAATAAACAGCTCATGAAGACACTCATGTTGGTCATTAGTTTCCGCCTACTGCCTAACAGGCCACAGATTGGGCAACAGTACAAGAGCTCCCTCCCTCCCTTCCCCGTGTCTCGCTCATGCCTTGTGCTGCAAATTAAAGGGGGGAATGCATTGAAATAACATGCACTCCACTCCAAAAAGCATTGGAGGTTATAGTCGGAACGGTAGTGCATTTGACTGAATGGAATAACCTTTTTGTGATGTTATTTAAGCGTACTTGTTTTAGAGGTGCAATCTGACTTTTTTTCTGGGGCATTTCTGACTGGAGTGGGAAATAAATGGAGCGATGTGGTGAGATGTAAAGAGGGGAAAGTTGCAAAGGTCACTTATTCAACTGTGGCGTGCTCTTTACGAAGGCGCAGTTATGTGTGTGTGTGTGTGTGTTGTGTAGATGTTAGATGGGTCATAGCAACACTGACTTGACCAGTGACGTGAGTTCTGCTTGGGAATGTCTGCTTGTTTGATCAGTGGTGGACGAAAGTGATTTTAATCATTCAGTTTAGTGTCCCTGGAGGGATAAACATTAGTTGACAATTAACCTTTTCACTTGAAGTTTAGAATTTTCAACCTGATTTTTAGAACGTCCACATATAAATTCCATGGTGATGCATCAAGCTTGTAACAGTCACAATAGAGTGCAACATCTGTTGGATTCCAGAAGTAAAAACTTCTTAGGGAAATTGATTTTCTAACTTAAAAACCTTCAAAGTCAGACCTACTGTGAGTTACAAGGTTGCTGATCGATAGTATTTGCTTCTGTTGAAGCCGTCAACACGCATCATTTCAACTTATTTTTTAAATAATTATTTATCAGCAGAATGGTGAAGAACTACATTACCCATGATGCTATACGCTCTCAAAATACTTTAATATTTGAATATAAGCATATTTTGTTATAAACTAAATATTGTTTTTATATATACTATTTAACATGTAACATTTTTAGATCGGTAGTTTTATATTTCGTCATCGTTTTTAATTTGATTGTGCTTCTGATGGTTTATGCTTTTGTTAAAACGCCACCAACCTGCATTATTTACACTTATTTTTAAAATAATCATGTTTTAACAGCAGATTTCCTGGTGAGAAACTACATTACCCATGATTCTGTAAGCTAATTCAATCTAATTTAAAGCAGTCTTCCTACTTAAATATTTGTATGTATGTGTAATATGTAGGGCTGTGTAACGATATGCGATATGAAACCGAAATCGCGACACTCGGATCCACGAACCCCTTCCAACTCCCAGATCCAATGCTACTACCACATCTTTAAATTAGTATTATTTGAAGTTAACACTATAAAATACGTAGATAAAATCTCTTTTTCTCTCTCTCCTCCAACCCACCCCCCAAAGAATCACAGTTTGTATCGAATCGTGGGTCAAAAATCATGATACGAACCGATTCGTGGGTTTGGTGTATTGTTACAGACCTAGTAATGTGTGTGTGTGTTTGTGTATATATATATATATATATCCCTATGGGGAAAAATGACTGGAAAATAATCTCCAAGGTCACTGAAAATGTGGATAGGTGCCATAAACCAGTTAAAATGCAAGGTTTCTCTCAGATTAACTAGTTAGATTGTGATTCAGCAATCCGACTGACGAACTGTAGTGAACTGGGTGTGTTTGGAAAGGAAGGCGAATGAAAACACACATGACAGTCACTGCAGGTGTTTCCACATTGGCAGCCTGAAACTGTCATCTGTCCTTCAGAGGCTGTTGAATGAAATGCTCCACACTTATTAAGCTGTGTGTGTGTCGCTGTGTGTGAGCGTTTCCTCATTTCCAGAGCAGCAGTAACGCGAGATGCTGTGGTTTTAGGACAGTTAAGTGGGTCGATGGATGGGTGGAGTGAGTCCACGGTGATGAAAAGCTTCCTAATGCTTCCTATGACTGTTGAATCATGTGAGGCCCACTTCTCTCTCTCTCTCTCTCTCTCTCTCTCGTTCTCTCGTTCTCTCGTTCACTCAGAGCCACGGGGCAAGTTGAAATGGTGTGAAAGGGTAAATGACGCTTGGCCCTCTGATTGTTTTGACACACGAGCCAGGAGCTGACAGCTTAGTTCAGTGCTCAATTGTGCGATTCCAGTATGAAATATTAGCATTATTTGGCTTTGACTGCAGATGAACTGTTCATAGTATGATCTAATTGGATAAAGAAACTCCTTTCCACTGAAACGTTACTGGCGCTGACTGATCACAGAATCGTACGGCTAGCCGTTTTAACTTTTATTCATTTCCAGGATATGAATTCTTGATATTAACAGTTAAAATGATAGTTATTATTGATATCAGGAATTAGATTTCTACTAGTAACTATGGCTATTTTTGATATCAGAATTTAGATTTCCTCAACAACAATGCTAATTCTTGATATCCACAATAAAAATTTCACTAGTTAAATCTGGATGTCAACCAAAACAAACAAATATTTAACTTGTTAAATTGTAATGTCACTTCAAATTGTGTTTGTCACTTGTAATGAAGCTTGCTTATTAGTGAAATTATTAATATCATGGAATGGTAATTATTGACTTTAGCCTCGATTTATATAGCCGCAATATATATCGTTAGGAAAAAAAGATATCGCAATGTAATTTTTTTCCAATATCGTGCAGCCCTGTTTGATATCAAGAATTGATTTCTTACTAGTTGAAATTCCAGTTTCATATCAGAAATACAATTCTTACTAGTAAAAACCTTTAATTTTGATATCAATAATTACATTTTCACTATTGATAATGTTAATTTCTGTTAATTACTAGTAAGAAAGCCATTTTAGATATATATGGATATCAGAAATACATTTTCAGATGTAAAAAATGAAATTTTTTACTAGTAGCAATTCAATTGTTGATATCAAGAATAGACATTTCAACTAGTGATATCTGGAATTCACATTTTTACTATTAACAATGTAATTATTGATATAAAAAATGACATTTCTACTAGTAAGTAATCAATTCTTGATATCAACAATTGATTTTGAATGGCAGCCTATACACTCTAAAAAATTATAGGTTGTTTCAACCCAATTTTGGGTCAAATATGGACAAACCCAAACGTTGGGTTAAAAATGTAATTAAAAAAAAATTAACCCAACGTTTGGGTTTGTCCATATTTGACCCAAAATTGGGTTGAAACAACCCATCCTTTCTTAGAGTGATGGTGACATTTCACTAGTGAAAATACATTGTTGATATATTGATATTGTTGATATCAAGAATTCATATCCTGGAAATGAATAAAAGTTCAAATGGCTTGAGAGATGATGTCACTGACCGGGTTTCTGCATAACCTGCTCTTAAACAAACATGGCTCATCATGAGTTTTCATTTTTTTAAATCATTTTAATTTCCTTTGTGACTTCATTCTCATTCGGGATTTATTTCAATGTTACTATTAAAACGAACATGACAAGAATAAAAATGAGATGAAGTTGTTTTTGCTGCTGTTGCTTCTCCAGTGTCAACGGCTGTGTTGATTAGGCCTCGGTTTAATTTTGTGTTATCAGTCGGGTGTTGTTTTGCAATTTTTTTTTTTTCCTGGTTTGCCAACAGGTAAAAATAAAATGGCTGGAAAGGAGCCAGTCTTTTATCATTTGCAAACTAGTGATGCACTGAAATGAATATTCTTGGCTGAAGCTGAATATGATTAGCTTTATAATTAACCTTTCTTTGGAAAAATCAATTCTATTAATTGTGTTTGTGTGTGTATATACATGCTTATTTCATTTTTAATAAGCTGTTGAATGGTGAATATGCTGATATGTTAACCTGAATTTCACAAGCATGCTGCTTTGCTCTCTCTCTATGTCAATGTTTCTGTTATGCAATGTTTTCAGCTTGGGGTTATGCTCTATTTTCTCTTATTTTTAGCCCAAAAATGTTCACCTAACCAGTGGGCATAACACATTGGTCCGTGTTGAGCTAATGTTTCTGGCATAGAAACTTGTGATGCACAAAAATGAAACCTCTTGGCTGAAACAGAACCCCCAAAACAATCAATTATATTACATTTTATAGTGATTACACTTTAATTACACTTTTTTTAACAAGCTACCTGAATAATTTTACATGCATGCTGCTTTTTCCTGCATGTTAAAGTTTCTACTAGAGATGCACCGATTACAATTTCTCATTGAGTTTGACTTGCCGATACCGATTTATTTTTTTCTAACCACTTTTCAGCACACACAAATATTTATTTTTTTATAAAACATTATACTTTTACCCAAACTGAAAAATAAAAACAAGTTTAAATGGGTACATTTTCTATAAATATTTTTGAGTCTTCATTTTCTTTTCTGACATAGCTACTCCAGTTCTTGTTAAAACACACTAAACATGCAAATGTTTGCATTTTAGGCACTTTTTGTGTGAAATCACATTTATTTTGTCCATCAAAAGTGTGCTTTTACTTTAATTGAGCGTGAGCAGCGCAGCAAAAATAGACTCGGCGCCGAAACCCGCCCTTCACTGCTGCTCACGCACGTTGATTAACATTCACAGTAACATGCACGTTGATTAACATGCACAGCGGAAAAAATACGTGCCGCTCACGCTTGCGGTGTGAAACGGCCATAATTCACAAGGCTTCCTACATGTGCTCCGTGTGCACGTGTGATGCTGATGTTGCGCGATGTTAATCATGCGGCGCCTGAGTGCATTTGACCGGCATAAAATCGGCATATGTCAGACTGACCGGCCGGTCGCCGTTCACATGAAAAGCGGCCAATTCCAGTCACCAGCCGATCAATCGGTGCATCTCTAGTAGGGCTGCACAATATATCGAAATATCGTAAATGTATATATCGCGATATGCATATCGCAGCGGCTTGCAATAACTGCGGTCATGAACAAAAGACAGAGAAAATCACTCCCTGCTCTTGGCTGAATAACTTTTGTAGCTTTAATAAGAATCAGTATATATTTCATTCATACCGTGAAAACTGAGCAGTGTTTTATTTTTTACATTTGATTATTCAGTTTCTGTTGTTAAATAACCCTAATGTTGGGTAACCTGAACCCCTAAACCCCGTGGTTTACACTAATGTTAAAATAACGCTTCTTATGCGACAGTAAAACACTGATGTTCACTTTCAGAAGCTGTAGGGATGTTTTCTTGTCACAAAAAGAATATGAAACACATATGTAAGTTATATAATTTTTAAGATCATTTAAGTTTGTTACACACTTTAAGGATTGTCGTATAGCATATTGAATATCACATTATTTAATGAGTTATCGCATTTTTCTTCAATATCGTGCAGCCCTAATCTCTAGTTTCTATTATGCAATTATTTTGAGCAAGTGTTTCGGTCAGGTTTTTTTTTAGCCAAACATTTCCAGCGGTCAAAGTTAATGCATCCCTGTTGTAAATGTGAGGAACATGCTCTTTAAGATTGGGCACCCGAACCGTCCAGTTGGGGTAACCAGACTAACTCTGGAAGAAAAGTTTAGTTAAAGACCTTACGTGAACCCAAGATTCCTCGCAGGTTTGGAATAAAACCCTTGGGTTGTAGCATTTATCCCAGTGACGGCATTATCCCAGATGCCAGTGGGAGGGGTTACTCCGCTGTTAGACACTTAATGTTGGCTTTGGGTGATTTGTACGAGTGGGCTGCTGAATGAATGGGTAGATGGCAGCTTGGGAGATGATGGAGTGCTCATTAATTCACAGTCAGCGTCCGGACGCTCTCCGCAGCGGATTCTGCTGATGCAGAGCCATGATTCATATCTCCGATGGGGTCAGGATAGACGTTTAAACGGATGGATCAGCGCTCCTCTGACTTTGGGCGACCAAGCATGGCTTTCTGGGTCAGCCCACCGGCTATGCTGTGGAACCGTGCCACACATTTTCCGAGATTTTAACAAGACGCCAGCGGCGATTGTTGGCTTGTGATCCTCATTAGACAACAAGAACGTAGATCAGAGGTCTCGAGCTCAGCGTGCGCGTCGTGCCACCGGTGACTGGCTTGCTTTGTTGTTAGTGCATTGACCGCACAGAGCAGGTGATGCAGACGTTTCCCAGCGTTTGCTCTCTGCGAGCGTCCCCGTCCTCCAGCACAACCTGCTTTATCTCTCTCTCTCCCACTCATCCTTCCCCCCCGAAGCCAATATAGATTCACAGTTTTTTGACAACACCATAATTTTTCAGAACAATTCACGACTACTTGGGTGTCTTTCTTTTAAAGTCAACATAAGTCTTTTTTTATGCAGTATTGCAGTATTTCTTATATATGATTTATCTTTTTTCTTAGGTTAAATTAATGTGCATTGTAATCTTTAATCAAAATAACTTTCCTTCCCTCTTGCAGCATCTCTTCTCTTATTTACTGGCTTGAGGGAACTTGTCACTCACATGAGATCAGCCAATAGCAAACCACAACCATCCAATCAAATTTCAAATTGATGAAAACAAGTCCCGTCCTACATTTGTTCTCGTTCCAAAAGCCATTTAACTTGCATCACAATAGGGAAGAAAAGATTCTCGCTACTTCTGTTTCATGCCAACTTTAAGGCAAGACACTACAGGCAAACTTTTCATAAACTGGTCAATTTTGAGATTTTGCGCTATTTTGCTTCTATAACTTCACTTCTTTCAGACTAATGGAAAGAAAACATCCAAAATACACATATAAGTATTTATTTTAGGACACTTTTTCCTATTTGCTTCTGTAGATTTATAGACGCAATACAATACAAATCTTTCTTAATGAGTTTTTTTCCTTTCTTCTTCTGCACTTAACTAGAAAAGTGTATATATATATATTTTTTTTATTCCTATCAGTTTTATTCCTATTTATTGCATTTTGTTTCTGGCTGTTGACAGTATTTTCTGATTTATGGAGTTATAAAAAATCCCTTCTGTACAAACCAATTTTGAACCAATGTTCATATTTCTGTTTGGGAATATATGCAAATGAGGACATTTTTAATTGAGGCAAATGTCTTATCTGCATATTTTAACGTTTTAGAAAGCATGCAATACAAAAAATATAAGTCTTCATGTACCATGATGAATTAACTTGGGACATATTGTGAGATATTAGGCCTAATCGTTTTTTTAACCCACTTCACCTGTGGTGTCTTGCCTTAATACAGCATTCCTGGCGCTCACCGCCACTCCTCAATCCTGTGTTCATATCATTCTTGATGTCGTTGGACTCTACACTCCCAGACTGTGACCGCATTAAGCAAATACACATCAAACACCTGCTGCTTTTAAACCGATGCATGAATGTGGGTTTTGCATGTTAGTTTAGTGCCGTGCCACAAAATACAAAGGTTGTGTTTATTTTACCTCTCATTTTGCAAGTGGTTATTTTGGAAGATGTTCTCAATTAGTTTATACCCCGGTTTCACAGACAAGGCTTAAGTCCCAGACTAAAATTCTTTTTTTTTAAACTTGTACTGACATATCTTAAAATATGTCAGTGCCATTGTTTTGTCTCAAGATGCACACCATCTTTAGACACGTTATAAAACCGACTTAAATGTCCTAATTGAACTAAGGCTTAATCCTGGCTTAGTCTAAGCTCTGTCTGTGAAATCAAGCCTATATTTCCCGAGCCAGTTGCATCAGCCGTGCGTAAGTTACAACTTAACATTGTTTTGACGTCAAGAGGCACTAACATTCAAATTACACACTGCTAAATATGTTTGCATTGCACTATTAAACATATTGGACTCTTCATATAAACTAAATATTTACAGAAGCCTCTGACCAAGAGTAAGAGAAAAATTATGTAAATAAATTACTTGCTTTTCAACACAAACCCTCATGCATGTCAAATAAAATCAGTATTTTTTTTGTATCAGTATTTATTTATTGATCATTATTCATTTCATACAGTTTTCTTAATGTTATTTACATGTAAAAATACTTCTATTATTTATAACTAAGTGGAAATTTATACTTATTGCTAGTTACGTGAGACAAAGGAAGTTGAAATCAAGAATAAACCCAAATACACAAATTGTAAAGCTGCTATTGAAGCATTGAGGGTAAACATAATTTATGTGATTACGCATAATTTTTACAGAGAGCTTACGACGTACTTAGCTACATTCTGCCTTTAAAGTGTCACTTGTGTAGCTGGTAGCTTTGGTGAAAACGACAGACCGATCGGCAGAGGGTTATTAACAAAGCAGTTATTGTAAGAGTTGTAGGTTTCTTTCTCTAGTTAGGTAGCACCGATTACATTTTTTTTTCACCTTTCTACTACATAGGCAGCCAAATTTTATTGAAAGCCCATTTTGCCAGTGGTAAATTACCCCTATAAGAACGAATAGTGCAACAGAATAAAGTACTGAGCTTCTATTGTGGACTTTACATTTCAATTTAAGTGAGAACTTATGAATGGCTGTTGCAACCTTACCCTGAGTTAGATCTTTATTTGCGTTATTGTTTTAGTTGCGTGTTTCTATAAAGGTGTGCAATTGATTTCTAGGATGTAATTGAAGAAATTAAGAGATGGTGGTTGCATCCAGAAACTGAGTCAGTTATTATAAAAAAATATTATATAGTAGTCAATTATTGAGGCTGACTGCTGAGTTCAATATTTTCAGTGGTGGTACATTGAAAGGGAGACTCACTTCTCAATATAATTGAGACGTGCTGCTTCTTTGAGTGTTTTGAAGAAATGGAATAACCTTTCACAGTCGAGAATGTGTTGGTTTGTGTTTTGATATGTATTAACTCAGTATTACAAGTTTTTAAACTGTGGCAACTTTTTAATGTTGTGTAAGCTAACGCCTTTGTCTTGTTGTATTGTGCTAGTTTTGAAAAATCATCTATTGCAGATAAAGATATTCATACATGCATCTAACTATGGTTGCAGAAACATAGTTATCTTGCTCACGAATGTTCACGGACCAGCGTTGCCTGTTCCAATATGGCGGACGGCTTATGTATAGCAGCCCATAGAAGCAGCCGCTAATGAGGAATATATATCTCAATGCTTCATTTTTCTGGTGATTAGTGCTGACTCAAGCGTCTTTAAAACGAGTTTGCAGTAGAAGTAAAGCTTAACAAACTGCTGGATGTTGAGAGCTTTATATTTTGTCCTGCTCTATAATACATTCTCTTTTGCATGAGGATAGATTTTCGCAATAAGGTTATAGTTTTTAAGCCCATTTTTTTGGTTAAATATCTGTTAGTTCCTCCTTTGAAAGGCAGCTGTGCAAGTGTCTAGACTGTTAGAAGTGACAGTCTTAATTATTGTTTTTACACAGCGTTTAATTTAGGGGTCTTTCACACTGGGCTTGTTTGCTGCGGTCCGAGCCCGAGCGCGATTGTTCCCGGCGCCCCCCCCCGCAGCGTTGGTCTGGTTTCACACTCAACTTGATTTCATTGAACCCTAGTGCGTTTGCGTGCATATTACATCATCGCAAACGTGCACGGCGCATGATAGAAAACAGAACGCGGGTCAATATATTGTGATTTTTATTAATTCTATGCTATTATGCGCAGCTGAGTGAACAACACAGGTTTACTGTGTGTGTGTGTCGCATAAGCTAGCTTTCTGCTGCTTGCAAACAGACTCTTTTGAGGAAACAGTGATTTCCATATTTGTTGCCCTGATTCCACGCGCTATGCGCGAATACACTCCAGGCTCACTCTCGCTAGTATCCAAGGTAACACTATCATCCCTTACATGTGTTTTATTTAACTGAATACATCATAATCAGCTTAAACGCATGCGCAGGTCACTTTACTTCCTGAACAAGCGCGCACCCGAGTCCATGTTGCTTTCACATTCACACAAATTTTTTTAATTACCAATTTTTAAAAATATTCGGTTCAATGTAATCATTGATCATGATTAAATTATTCAAAAATGAAAATAAATAAATAAATACCATTCAGAAAAGATTATCTTGAGGTGTTATTTTTCTTAGTTAAAATATATATATATTTGAACAGTTTTAATTTGTTTATTATTATGATTATTTAGTCATTTATCAAAAGAAAAGCGCTGGGGCTTCCTTTATGTGGACAAGTCACTCAAATTAGTCGATTATGAAAATATGTAGTTTTGCAGATGCAAAGAAACATTTATGGCCATAGTCAATTGATTTATCTCCATATGTGCAGAAATGCATCTCTTAATGTTTCTCCTTGGCTGTATCATAATGTCTTCCACTGAAATCCTGTAGGATGTGCTGCCATATAGTAATTGGTTGTTTCTGAATGTCCTCCATTCATGTCTGTTTGTGTGTTACTTTGGCTGTAATCTGTGCAGAGGATCTCCACTGATGGAGAGCTGCAGCATTTGGGTTTTGGGACTCCCAGTAACACACTTTTTACTAGTCTCACTCTCTTCACATCTTCTCTCTTCAGCAAGCTGGCCTCTCATGACATTCCCGTTTTGTTGTCTCTGTGCCGTGATACGAGCACACTCGCAGCTGCCGCTCGTTGAGATGTGCCGTCTGATGGCTGTTATCAGATCTGTGAGGAAAGTCTGAGGAGAAAATGGAACAGCTGCTGTGATATTGAATGAATTCAAGGTGTTTCAAGGTGATTCGTTTGTATCAGTGAGTATTAGAATTAAAACTTAAGCACGTTTAGTAGATTCTCACAATAATCCATCCATCCATCCATCCGCCCATCCATGCGTCTGTCCGCCCATCCATCCGCTCATCCATCCATCCATCTGCCCATCCATCCATCTGCCCATCCATCCATCCATCTGCCCATCCATCCATCTGCCCATCCATCCATCTGCCCATCCATCCATCTGCCCATCCATCCATCCATCTGCCCATCCATCCATCTGCCCATCCATCCATCTGCCCATCCATCCATCCATCCATCCATCCATCCATCCGCCCATCCATCCATCCGCCCATCCATCCATCCATCCATCCATCCATCCATCCATCCATCCATCCATCCATCCATCCATCCATCCATCCATCCATCCATCCATCCATCCATCCATCCATCCATCCATCCATCCATCCATCCATCCATCCATCCATCCATCCATCCATCCATCCATCCATCCATCCATCCATCCAATTAAACTGGTCGTCTACATTGCACTAAAATGTCAGATATAATTCTTCCATTTTATTTGCATTATAATGTCTGCAGTCTCTTAATCGCGCTGTAGCACGCAGTAGACTCATTTATTGAGCTGTGCTTTCCAAACTAAATTGGAACCATTCCTTTTGTCTGGCGCAGTGAATTTCTCTGTCATCCCTGTACTAACATATTTATGTCCTCTGGCATTATTGTACATTTGTAAACTGCCTTCTGGAAGCAGCAATAGATAGTGTGCAAGGACATCCAATGACATAATTTAGTCGCTTAGCTTTTTTTTTTCAAAAACAGCTTTATTTTCAATAACAAGCATGATTTACAACCCGACTGGTAAGCATTCAGAGGTTATTCACATGCCTTGTTTCTCTTTAGGGCAATAACCAGTTTCTATCATGAAGGTGTTGAAAGGTCAACCTGAACCAGTAGCAACATCATTAATCTAATTGACTCCGCAAAAGTATATTAATTTACGGCTGATGCTTTTAATTTTCTTTCAGAGCCTAAACCAAACACATCTATCACATTAATTCCCGTCCCAGTCGGATCAGGCGAAGTCTCTTGTGAATTGTCGAACACTACACAGATTGAACCAGACAGTGGAGGCGGCTGACCTTGGGTGACCTCAGTCGATGCCAGAGCCTGTCTCAGTCCACAAGTCCCATTGCTCTATCGCTGGGACGTAAAGAACATTTCGCACTGTTCGGCTTAGTCTCCGTCCTGAGAGAGATAAGAATACTGAGGAAAGGTGCATGAAAGTGCCGTGAGACAGAGATACAGTATCAAGTCGACTCTGTCTCTTAGCGGCAATGAAACATTCTTCACAGTGACTTACTGTCGCGAGTATAACTGGTGCAGGAGATGCTGCTTTCTGTGGAGAACTGTCATCACAGCAATGCTTATATTGCAGGATCATGCAAATATGTTGTTTATCCGAATACTGTCCTTTTTTTTTAAATTGTCATCATGTCCCTTCGAACTGATTCGATATCAATGGAGATTGATCTTGAGAATGTCAGTTTTGATGTCTCTTTTGACATTTTTTCATGATATTTTTGACACATTAAAGTGTTTTAATTGTCACTTTTGTAGTGTGGAAAGGAGAAGCCTGTACAGTCTACCAATTACCTCTGAGTAAATGATGGCAATTACATCCCAACATTAAGGAAGGGCATGCAGGTCTGGGTCAGTGTGAGAATGTATTCGGGCCAGTGCTGCATTGCACTGAAATCTTTCATTTTGTTGATTTTGTAAATCAATCTTTACGCCTTCAGACTTAAAGGTAGGGTAGGTCAGAATTGTCTAAAAAAACTTTTATTCAAATTTGTTTAAACTGTCTTTATATACCAATACATAATTAAAATGCAAGTACTCTGAAATAGAGAGTGTAAAAAACTGAGTGACTCTAGTGTATTTAATCTTCAATAAACACAGCTCATTAATTACATTCACTCCCACCTAAAAACGGGTGCGCGACTGCGCGCACGTGGGCAGAGCCAGTAATAGCGGCGGTAGTCATGGCGGCGGAGAGTGACAGTCGCGCAAGCCAATCACTTGTTTCGTCCCGGTAGGAATTAATGAGCTGTGTTTTTTGAAGATTAAATACACTATAGTCACTCAATTTTTATACTCTCTTTTTCAAAGTACTTACATTTTAATTATGTATTGGTATATAAAGACAGTTTAAGCCAATTTGAAAAAAGTTATTTAGACGATTCTTTACCTACCCAACCTTTAAGTCATTTCAATTATTTAAAATTCTGCTAATTTGTCACCAGGATAATGTTATCTTGGCTTTGTCAAACTTGCAAAAATTACCTAATTGTGATGGCATCACTTAGCAAAACAGGAGTAATGTTTGCATTAAAAAAAATTGCAAAGAAAAATTTGCATATATTTACTGTACAAAAAGCAACTGGCTGAAAAAGTCCTTATCATCGAGTCCTTCTGATGGAGCGTTCCTCTCTTGTAAGTTGTGAGTCCTTGCATGTGAATTGGGTAACATGTAAAATTATCCTCTTCGAAACAGCTGTCTCACTTGGGTTGTGGTCTGGCGTAATTTACCACCACTCCCAAGATAAGTTGGCTGGCCTCTGATCCAGAGGAAGGCGGGGTGGATGCCAAAAGAATCAGAGTAATCTGTTTCCTGTCCTGATGTGTAGTACGAGAGCTCTCACGATAACGGATGTTGTATTTCCAAACAATCTATATTCATGTTTCATGTATTTTCAGCTCTTTTTCTCTCGTGCGGCCCTTTAAAACGGCTGCCAGCTGGCGCTTAAATGGATGAAAATTAAATGTTTACTCCCTTTTACAATGAACACTAAAACACAGGTTTGGACGCATCCCAAACTTCTAGTAGAAACCAATATGTACTATCAGAGGATATTATCAGAGGATATTAACAGCGGCTGTTGTATCAGGAAACATTGATCCAGGAGGCCCAATCGACAGCCCAAATGGAAACTCTGCCACTGTTTATTCTAGTTTAACCCACAAATCAAGTCTGACTCCATGAAAACCTTGTGTGAAGACATTAGCATTCACCAAATGCTTTATTTCCCAAAGCATCCGGTTTATCTGGAGCTGAAATTGACTTTCTCCTCCTTGAGACTCCCAGACTGACCTGAGCCTTCACATCTCAGATTGGACGCCCTCCTGGTTTCCACAGGGACCCAGTGATCAAATGTAATTAAGTACAACCTCTCTGTAGCGTCCTGTTTTGTACAGATTTCTATAGTCTGAAGAAGTTCAGTCTAAAATCTCCTACATGATTGAAATAAATATAAATGCTATGCATTTCTAGAGCGCGTGAATGAAGCCAGATTGTCACAGAAGAGCATTGCCATCTATTACGTGATCTATCCGGGCAGACGGTATAAACGGCAGGATAATTGACTGTTGTGTCAAGCTGGTGATGTAATCAACTGTGAAATATTAATCTGCCTTATGAGTGCTTCTGCATAAAGAATCTCGCAAATGGTACATTTCCCTGTTCCCTTCACGAGTGTCCTTGATAACCTTCCAGTGAGACTTGTTCAGCAAAGAATGGGATGAAACCCACGACCACGCCAAATCAAAACCAGCTCCAGGATCCTTTCCTTAGTACAACAAATCTCTTTGCCAGGACTCGCACATGACCTCACAGCGGAGTCATGCGCCTACCGCAGCAAAACAGCTGATGCAGACCGAGCACTTCCCTGCCTCTTCCAAATTTCCAAATAGTCCCTTCTTCTAGTAATTCCCACCACTTCCTGCACTCCGTTCCCATTGGTCTGTAATAACGGGAGAAGCCGACTGAGGCATTTTGTGGGACTGAGGGAATGTGTATACACAAGGATGCATTAGCGGTGATACAGCTATCCATGTGAGACTCATAAATTTTCCGGGAGGCATTCTTCCAGCTCCGACATGGAGCACTAGATTTCATTCAATCAGTTTGGCCTGAGAATGCCATTGTGTTTATTTTTGCCAGTGCTGAAGAACAGGCAAAAAGATAGATGGGTAACAGAATATACTGCAAGGATTAGATGATCGGGGATGTTGGCTGACTTATGGATTTATAATCCGAATGTTGGCAACAATGTTTTGTTGCTTTGAATATGGGAATTTTATAAAGCACTCTTGTGTTTGCTCTCAATCGCCAGTGTATCCGCTGTCATCAAAACCCAGAATTTCATAGGATTGTCCTCCTCTGCAGCTGAAAAGCCTGAAAGCGACCGTTGCCATTGCATTTGCCGCTTTGAATCCAAAATGCATGCAAATGTTGCCATTCTTTAATCCAACAATAAAAATGAGTCCCAGCTCATCCAATAAATCCGACCCTTTTGCATATTCACACTGGAATACTTTCCGTCCATTTATACTCCACATTCTCATCGGTAGATGAAGTAAATGGTCAAATCTTTTGATTCCAATATGGAAGTATTTTTCACAGGAAAGGGACGTCCCACCGCAACGCCGCCGCTCACAAATGTGGCCACCCTGCTTTTAATCCCTCCTAGTAGATAATCCGGCAGTTAATCCCCTCTTTGCAGTATGCAGTGGGTGGCATGATAGCACCATTTACTTACCCACAGCCCTGTTTGACCAACACTGCGAGGTTGCAGAGCTTTTGCATTCACAGGAGCGGCGTGGACGAGACCCCGGCGCTAATATGCAGCAGATGTGCTGGTAAGATGATGTGGCGAAACAATGTTTTAATTGCATTGAGGTCTAGTAGATTACTGTGAGCTCAGCACGATTGTGCACTGCATTTGCGGGGATATTCTTAGGACGTTCTGTTAGGTTGATAAATGGCGACGTGGACTCTCACTTGTTTAAAATAAAATCTAAACTTTTGGTAGCTTGGTCTTTTGCAGATGGCTGAAATTCTGGACTCTAATGAAGTGTTCATGGCAAGTTCCTGCTCCTTTAAACTGGAGTAATGAGATTTGCTGAATTACTGTCTTAATCACAGGCTGAATGGCAAATAGGGGAGGAGATGTTTATAATGATGTGATTTACAGCTCTTTTATGAACCCCCGTCTGTCTTTCCTAGCCCCCTTTTCCATTTATCCTCCACATTTTTTTATACTTGATTTAATTAGAATATTTAGGCTACATGAATTACTCAGGTCGCGGTTGAATAAAGAAACTGGAGGGAGTGTGGCTAGATGACTACATTTGTGATGAGCATAAGAGGCTTCAAGGTCATGCTACCATTTGACAATCTCACTTTGTGGTTTCTAGGGTATTCAGAGTCGTTCCAAGGGCATTGCAAGTTGCTTGCACTTTAAAGGATAATTCCGGTATTTAACACCTTGAGTCTATATTGTAGTTTGTTTTGGATGAACAAGAGTGGTGGACAACATTTTTTTGACAATGGTTCCTCTCTCGAGTTTTTGACTATAAAAGAATTGGCCATGGACCCATTTAACATTGGAGTCAATGGGCATGTCCGAAAATGTAATTAAAACAGCCAATAATGTTCGTTTACAAAACTGTTAAACTCACCGAGTGGTTAGTGGTGTTCGTTGATGATTATAAACAATATATCGTCGCAATATATGATTCCAATCCGTTTATTTTGCTATAGTGGAACTATTTTTTCAACAATGGGATTTTACAAAATGACGAATAAAACACGACAGAAACTGTATTTCGCAACACTTTTTGTTTCTGGAACATCAACTAACATCACTAATCACTCGGTGAGTTGCACAGTTTTGAAAAATAATGTTAAAGGTTGTTTTAATGACATTTTCGGACATGCCCATTGACTCCAATGTTAAATGGGTCCATGGCCAATTCTTTTATAGTCAAAAACTCGAGAGAGGAACCATTGTCAAAAAAATGTTGTCAACCACTCTTGTTCATCCAAAACAAACTACAATATAGACTCAAGGTGTTAAATACCGGAATTATCCTTTAATATTACTAACTTAAAATTTTTATTATTAAAAGTA
This sequence comes from Phoxinus phoxinus, assembly GCF_949152265.1. NCBI lineage: Eukaryota > Metazoa > Chordata > Actinopteri > Cypriniformes > Leuciscidae > Phoxinus > Phoxinus phoxinus. The sequence goes on from NC_136884.1 coordinate 2,658,731, forward strand.
AAGGTGTTTTTCACATATTTACATCATATCTTTCTCCATGTAGAGTGCCACTGTAGAAAAGTAATGCAGGAAACTCTGTATCCATATGGTATAGTGCACGATGACCTTGGGTAGTTGGCAGATTATTTACCCAGCAAGTTGTGAAACTTATACTACTTTTGAGATAAAGTGGCTCTGGCTTACATTTAAGTCCTAGACGTGCTGTGCATCGCATTCTCAGTGTGAAAATATTCTGAAACATTATGTTGAAAACTGTTGGACATACTCACCTGGAGGCTCTCCAAAGTCTGTCAGATCTTCTTAACTCTCTAGAATTACCCCAAAACTTCCACACACACCCTCTATCCCCCTGTTCTTCCAGTGGATGACTCATTTTTCCCCATGGCACCATGCAATGACCTCACCTCCAGCGGAGAACATCATCAAAGCACGTGTATGGAACCCCAGTAACCATTCCCACTTAAATATTTCACCACGTGTGCTCCGCCGGTCTCATTAAAGCACATCAGATCTGCACCCAGCGCCGTCTCGCCTTGCCCAGCGCTGCTCTGCATATTAACACAGGGACTACGAAACACCATTTACCCAAGTAGGTTTGCAGAGCAAGCCTGCTTTCAAAGTGACCACGCTGTGTCATGGAGCCAAAGGGGTCAGGGTCTGGATTATCATGTTTCTCTTTTGCATTAACAGCCAAACAAGGAGACGCTGGTGGTTGGGACATGTCGTTTCTGTGTTAATCTGATCTGAATCTCTCAGGTTCTCTATCCCGCACTATCCGACGCTATGCGCTTATGTGATTTAAAGGGCTGTAGCGTCAATGCACCAGCAGATTTGCAGGCCTAGCATATGTGACAGTGATTTGCAGGCAATTTGCATGGTGTAATCCCGCGTTGTTCATGTAAACCTTCTCCCGGTTTGAAAGTCGCATTAAAATCAGCAATATAGTATTGCTAGCATGCAGCTCCGGTCTCTCGAAGCTCAAACAAAAAGTCTGGTGGTGCTTAGCTGTTTGATGTGGTTATTGCCTCTATGCTTTCATCCTGCTGATGTCATTTGATCCGGAGAAAATGCAGCTGTGTATTTCCCTGAGCTGTGAAGAAACCATGCGTGTTTGATGCCCAGTTGCTTTGCACTTTGTTAGTACGTATATTAAATGGCTAGTCTGCTATTACATGACATAACGCTTCGTAGTCACACAGGAAGAAGTCTGAATAAAATCTAAGTCAGTTCCTTTTTTCCTTTGAGGCCTTCCCTCATACCAGGCTTCTTTTGCTCTATTAATAATTCACCTGCTAGTTTTTATAATCATCCTGCATAGATAAATGCCTCTTAGAGACATTAAAATGTAGATGTTGCTCTCAAAAGTAGGCTGGTACTAAATTACTGTATGAATGTGTAAAACCAGTCTGCAGTAATGGGGGTCCACAGTGGGATTGTGGCTGGTTTGTGGTGAGGTGCATGGCTGTAGTTGCTGTTGAGTATTGACTAGAGCGGCAGGGACAACAGCATGAGGTCTAAATCAAAACTATAACTTATTTAAAAGATTTTGACACTAGTATTTTTCTTGTTTAAAGGACAATTCCGGTGAAAAATGAACCTAGGGGTAATTAACACATGGTTACCGAGTCGATCGTTCTCTGGGATGCGTTTTCATGATAGTCGAATGTAAAGAGTTTTATCTCTAAAAACTGATTAGCTTATAACGCTAGTATATGGGGCATAGAATAAGTAAAAGTAAATCGCTAGTTAAATACCACTAACAAGGCTCAAAATAGCCTCACACTAACACAGTAGCGTAATGAGGGTCCGTAGATGCAAACCGAAGCATTGATAACTTTGTAAGTGTACAGACAGTTTAATAAGAAGATACTTTATAAAGACAGTACATTACGCGTATACAGCCAGGCATTCGTGGTTCGACTAGTCAAGACTGTTTTCCAAGATGGCTCCTGCCTGTATACGCGTAGCGTACTGTCTTTATAAAGTATCTTCTTATTAAACTGTCTGTACACTTACAAAGTTATCAATGCTTCGGTTTGCATCTAGGGATAAAACTCTTTACATTCGATTATCATGAAAACGCATCCCAGAGAACGATCGACTCGGTAACCATGTGTTAATTACCCCTAGGTTTGTTCAACAACGAGGAACAAATCAAGGTATGAGTAATTGAATTATTCACTCTATCAATTTGTTCAACAACCTTCAGATTCTTTCAGGAACGAATCAAGTGACTGCGAGTGAATTCAAAATGCTACTGTAACTACTCACTATTTCTCCCATCTAAAGATATACAGAAATAGTATGCGTAGTATGCTATTCCAATCAGTGTTGTTAGTGTGTCTTTTAAATGTGTGCATGTCCAGGTAAGCATGCATCATGTTGTTTGACAGCAGATCGTGTGGTTTCTCAAGACGATCCTCTGCTAATGCGCGGCTCAGCCCAGGACTGCCTTGCGCTAATGAGGTTACCTAACGTGCTAAACCCATTTGGTGTGAGGTGATAAAAGCGGATAGAAAAGAGGATGAGCAGAGCACGGGAGCCGATGGACAACCTGGGCTTGGTTCAGGGCCAGAAAGCTTCCCACTGGACGTTTTTTCACACAGCTGAGCGCTGAATTCGGCCCTGTTTGTGGCGGGAGGCCCAGTCTGTTTGCAGAATCAAGCCTGTGTCGTTAAACGCTCTCCACAGGGTCAGATTTAACAGTGTTTCTCTTGTGAAATGCTTTTGGGGCTCCTCAGTAGAGCTTCAAGCATGTATGTTTAACATGGTTATAATTGTTTAAATGACAGCTAGCCTCCATTAAGCTTAAGTGTCAAACATGTCAGTTGCAATATATTTGATCATGATGATGATGTGCATCAATGCTTGACCAATAAACCCATCACTTTCGCTGCTTCTGTGAACTAATTTTTATCTACTGATTCAGTAAATCGAGTACATTTTTGCAGGGCTAGTAATGCTGGGGTGCCATTTTTCTGGCCATTTTGTTGCTGATGGTCATGTCGTGTCTTTTTACCTTCAAAGTATAATGTGGATGTGGCCGTTCTCGTCTACAGTTGTGTAGCATCTTACAGAGATTTTATTGGGTTTTATTCTGAAACGTGCTTCAGATAAATGAGATTTTCTGTCATTTCTGATTCTTTTAATTGTAAAAAGTTTTCCAGATTGCCTTGTAATGAGCATAATTACTGTCTAATATAAATAATTGTTAGCCTAATAGGCCTAAATAATAAATTAGGAGGAGAGAGAGACAGAGAATCAGAAAGCTATCGAGCAGATAATGTTGTTTTGCTGTGGCAAGGTCTGATTTGGCAATCAGAAGGTCTGTTTTGAATGTAGAAATCTTTGCTGTCTCTCTGTGGACCAGACAGTCTGTGCTATTGTGTTGATGGTTGAGTCTGTAACCTTGGTTGTATTGTTTGGTATAGCCCGTTTCCTTCAAATATTGGGCCTTAGCACCCATTTATACCCTTATAATGCATGATTCAGACAACCAGTATTTATGAAAATGTGCAAATTTACACGTCTAGACAGACTAAATATCACATTCATCAGTTTTTTTGTTTTTTTTAAATGGGAAAAAAATGTCATACTAACTTTTTCCCTAACATTTGTTTTACTTCTATCATAATGATTTTATTTTCTTGATAGAGTTCTGTGGTTGAAATGTCTGTCCAAATTTGTGTAAACATTGATATCAATAATTTTACCTTTAATTGAAATCTTTTCATATATTCATTGCACTCTTTGTTTTGTTCTTCATAGTTTAAAAAAAAACATTTTTGGAGTAAATTTGTATTTATTTTGTTTTTTAGGAAATAAATAAATTTTATACATAACAGGCTTTGATATGATATGAATGATGTTAGCTTTAATAAAGGGAAAAAAATACAAGTTTTACTCAAACTCAACCCCTTGGACATACTAGTGGGCGCACTGTAGTTGAAGAAAAAACCCATGTTTATTGCTTCTTCATGTTTGTGGGCCGTTGTGGACATGCATGCTTGACTACTGGAAATGAGATATGCTTGAGGAACTATGCAAACTAAGGAAAAGTTAATTACCTCTCGTCAAAAACACCAGTAATAGTCTGTGGAACTGAGTACAAGTCTCTGTTAGCTGATTTTTCCTGAAATGAGACGAAAAGACATCAGCAATAGCGGTGACAAAAATAATTGTGAAATCTCAAGCAGAAATGGAGCAGAGATAAATTTAGCGCTAAGCAACGTCACCTGACCACCGTGACTCAGGGGAGCTTATTACAGCAAAAGCGTAACACTTACTGATGATTGTCAGAAATACAAATACCAGAGCAGAGCTGCAAGCTTAAACCTTCCTTAGTGGTTGCCAGCAAGTTTCGTCTGACAAATAGACTGCAGTTCACTTATGATACCAAAGTTTTAGTAGTTGATAATACCAGTGAAACTGCTTGATTCCCAATACGAACCTTGATATCTCAGCAAAACCAAATATGCTACGGAGCATTGCTTATAGGGGTAGTTCTCCCAAAAATGAAAATTTTGTCATTAATTACTCACTCTCTTGTCATTCCAAACCCGTAAGACTTTCGTTCATCTTCTGAACACAAATGAAGATCTTTTTGATGAAACCTGAGTGATTTCTGTCCCTCTATTTGACAGCGACGCAACTACCACTTTGACGCTTCAAGAAGTTCATAAAGAGATCGTAAAACTAATCCATATGAATTAGTGGTTTTGTCAATTTTCTGAAGAGACTGCTTTTTCTGCTTTATACGAGGAACAAATTGAATTTAGGCTTTCATTCACATATAAACATTCATCAACTCACACATCAGTTGTGGTAAACTGAAGCTCAAGCATGTTCGCTTGATGTGAGAGAACCAATGAGCTTCTGCGAGAGCCAATGAGGTTCATTCTCGTGTTACGCGGCACGTTTGAGCGTCTGCAAGAGCCAATGAGGTTCATTCTTGTGTTACGCGCGGCACGTTTGAGCTTTTGCAAGAGCCAATGAGGTCCATTCTCGTGTTACGCGGCACGTTTGAGCTTTTGCAAGAACCAATGAGGTTTATTTTGCATCAAATTATTTTTCATAAATGTAATTATTTATTTCATTTTTGTCATTGGTAATGATTCTTTTTAGTTCAGACTGAGGCCCATTAGTTCATTTTCTCTCTTCCTCCCACACTGTCTGCCACTGGTATCCTCAGTCCTGGACCGAACACACCAGATTGTATGTTTTGGCTCAGATTGATTTCGATCACTCCAGTCGTGTACGTTGCTCGCGCGTTGCAGCGGGGGAGCCGTAAAGCACAAGCAAACTCCTTCAGATGCACTCAGTGAATACAGTTACAAACCAATAAAACCCTCGCATCGGAGACGTCTTTGATTTCCAGCTCGCCACAGCTAGCTTGCAGAAATTCCTCCTCTAATCTGCTGTAACCAGATAAGGGTCGCCATTGATCTCTCGGGCAGATTATAAGTGACTCTTGTAGGAATGTAGGGAGTGTGTTACTAGAAGGGCTTCGTTCTAATGATCTCATCAATGCGCTCTTTTATTGCGACTCGTCATGCTCGTCAGCAGTCTCGTGCTGTTGTGTATGGCATTCAATGCATTTCCCTCCAGGGTTTCTGTAGAAGTTTTGATGTCGTCTTTAACGAGTGTGCGCTCGTGCGTGTGGGTGTAGTTAAAAGCGTGCGTATCTTTGTGCAGTAACAACCAGAGGCAAGAATGCTACAGATCCCCAGATTAAAAGCCTTTTAGACGTCTCTACATGTCGGATGAGTTTAAAAGTGAGAGATCAACCTGTAGTCGGATCGCTGTGGCTGAATATCCAGCTCTTTACGGGCTACTGGTGTCTCAAACACTCAACTTAGTTGGTAGTGGCCTGGTGGTTAAAGTCAAACCTGGCTATATTTAATTCATGCACATTTCTGGTCTTATTTTGCACGATTTATCCATGCACAAAAAACAAAAACAATCTATGGTGAATAACAGATGTTTAAACTACTCATTCGTTTACTCGATGTGTAAAGACAACCAGTCCTAATAAGCAATTTGCAAGCAGTTTGAACCACAGTTTTTAATATGTTTGGCTTCTGTTCAAAGTGGCACATGAAAGTGAATGCCTGACACTCAAATAAGTTATAAGTGAAAAGCACCGCTGGCAGTTTTCAAGAATACGGAGAATGCAGTGATGGGGTTTGTTAACCAAGCTGCTAAGATGCTCCACGCATGCATTATGAAACATAAAGCGCGTGAGACGCATGCATTCCCAAATGCACGTTATTGGAAACCCGAACACACATGCAGAGACTTAGTTTGTGCAGCATTTATTGTGAACTGAGCAGCTCTGAGAAACACGTAACCTGTACTAATAATGTGGTTCATGAATGCTTGACCATGAAATGCGGCACTTTTGCTGGTTAATCAACACCGATAAATTGCAAAATACTCCAATTTAATCGAGAAATCGTGACGCCATTAAATTAAATTAATTATGCAGCCCTGTATAACACACAATGTACACTACACTGCAAGCCAAAGACGTGACAACACGAAAGCTCTGCGATTATTATCATACAGCGTAAATAAGAGATTTAGACACTTGTTGATCTAGTCATGTACAAAACAATTCTGAGTTTAATCAGATTACAATATCGAGGGAAATAACCACTATGTCACTCAACCGCACGCAGATCCATTAAACCTCATTCACCCTTTTCAACCCTCTCTGGGATCTCTGTCTTGGGTCTGTAAGCCTATAAGGGTCTGTTTACACGGTCCAACAGGCGTTGACATGTTCAGGATGGTTGACTACTTGATTTGCGAGAACAAGTTCACCTTGTGTGGTTTTGGAGACGTAACTTTTTGGGAGAGGGGGTTGGCGCTCTTGACTCAATGGTTTTGCAGTTACTATGGTCTAATATTCAGTGATTTAGTGGTGTTTTTTTTGCACATCAACTGAAAAAAGACTAAAATATCTATCTTGGGATTTAAGGCGAGACACTACAGGTGAATAGGGTACAGGTTTAAAATAATAGATATCACCATTAAACTTCCTCAGTTGATTACTTACACAAGTTCATAAAAACAATGTATTAGAAGTTTTTGAAATTTTTATGTTTAATTATGCAAATTAGGCATTATCTAATTGCCTAATTAGATTTAAATATGCACACTTTTGCATATATTTTCGGTAGATAAATCTGAACATATGATAAAGCCAGGTGCAAAATTATTTTTTCATTTTGTTTACACACAAGATGAAAAAAGATGCTCTGAGAGATTTCAGGATATATGCTTTCATTACCTAAGAAATCATACTGTCCATAGCCTTAAAAAATCGATTTTCGCCATATTTTTGGGATTAAAATGTCACATAAATCAGGCCAGGAATGAATTATTAACAAATCCCTCTGAACATATCTTCAGAATACTGCTAAGTGTATAACTGGAAAGTTTGGTGTACATCGGTGCTACATAGGATGAGATGTTTATACTGGAGAATGACAAAAAACTCATTTTGAGAAAAAGGCATTTAAAGATTTGTAATGTAAAAAATCATACTTTTTTTAAGTGGAAACAACTATTTACTGACACAATATCTTATCGAATCATTAGCAACAACAATACAAACCATCTAAATCACATCAAAACTTTTAAACACAGCATTTATGGCCTTTAACTGAGCAGAAAAACAGTCAAAAACACACATCTAAATGTCAGAGCGCGTCACGTGATGCATCTGAACAAATCAGGTTGTCAGAAATTGATATCAGCCAATGAGATTTCCCTTTTACAGTTAAATGCCCATTGTACTTTCACGATTGGTTGCTGATTAAAAGGAAATTACCATATTTGGACCCGACAGCATTGTAAAGGAGAGAGAGAGCTTTCCAGCGGTGTGTGAGATTAAAGGAAGAACACAGAGATCGCGGAGCAGCGCGTTGATTTATAACGCCAACTTTTGTTGAATTCCGGAGAAATCTACAGACGCAAACAGACAAAGTGTAGTAAAATAAAGACCTAAATGTGTATTTTGGACTTTTTTTTCACCACAAGTCTGAAAGAAGATGTTATTGAAGACAAATAGCCCAAAATCTCAAAATTGACCAGTGAAAAAAAAACAATGTTTTTGCATGCCGTGTCTCGCCTTAAGAATCGATATCAGTTCATTAAAATGAAGATTTCAATATTAATCAACCCAGATATTAATCAACTAAATATTATCAGCCTAGCCACACTGTACACACAAGGCTAAGAGTGAACAATGTGCCCAAACCTAGCTTGGCATAGTTGTACTTCTTTTAAACTAGTCAAATGTGAGGATATGGATGTGTTCTAGCACACAGACAATCTCAAGACTTGTTCCCTAGTGCTTTCTGATTCACAAAGGCAAAGTCTACGGCCGTCTTTATCTCTCGAGGGCTGGCGAGCTGTCAGTTGCAGTTTTGTGACTAAAAGGCTGTTTACAAGAGCCAAATTTAGCCTGATTAAAGCATGTCCGTGTGCTCTAGATGCCATTCGCCTCCAGGCCAGAGCTGTTGTTGCGTTTAAGAACAGATAAAGAGTCTTAACATTCAGCCTGTGTCGTATTACACCTCAACGAAAGCACCAACGGCTCGTAATGCAGCCTAAATATCATTTTTATAACACTCCAGAAGTTGTAAACCAAGACTATCATTGTCAGACTTATACATGACTAGCGTCGAGCAATTGAGCCGTCTTTCTTTTTTGGCTCCTTTCCCGGTGTTGAGAAAATGACACACAGCGGGTAGTCTGGGCAGGAAATGACCTCACTCCACCGTTCTCTAGACGTACGCACAGTCCTGACTCATTCATGTGAAACACGAGCTCTTTGTTTACCATGTCCTTATTCATAACCTCTCGTTGGCTTTCACCTTCGTTTCGTGAGCACCGTTTCATCTCTGATGCCCTTTGTCCTGTCATTATCATGAATAATTGAGGTTAAACTCTGGATATGTCTCGTCGACTTGTTCCTAGGTATCTTGCAGACTTACAAGTGCAACACTAACTCATAGATGGGAGTGTGTCATAATTTATTCACTCTTTGAAGTAAAGGTTCTAAATAGAACTTTGAAGGGTTCTCTCAGAACCTTTTAGAGGTTCCATTCATGGGTGTAGCGAATTATACAGTATATTAGCCAGGCTTATTTATTTGGATTATTGAATTTTTATATTATTGGCCTAAAACAGTTCTGTCTTGCACACAGTCTCTTACTCCTGATATTAAAGGGGTGGTTGATTATGATTTCACTTTTCTAACTGTAGTTAGTGTGTAATGTTGTTGTTTGATCATAAACAACATATGCAAAGTTGCAACGCTCAAAGTTCAAAGCAAAGGGAGATATTTGCTTTTAAAGAAATAGTTTTTTAAGGACTACAACAAACGACTGGTAGGAACTACACGACATTCCTCCCGGGTTAGTGACATCACCAACCCTAAAATTTACATAAACCCCGCCCCCTGAACACGATTTATAGATTATCATGACAGAATATGCTAATCAATGACTAGAAGATAACTACACGTAATCTACATAAATTCATCAACTAACCATTCAGAAATGTCCTGTTGCTTCTACATGTTGTCACTTCTTCTTCTTGAGTCTCTCCATCTTTGTCTGACTTCGGTTTGAACAAAAGGTTAAACGTTTTTGACATTTTCAGTGCATGTGTGTGTGAGTGCAAGCTGTTGAAGCTCCGCCCCCTGTGCCGGGAGCAGCGGCTCATTTGCATTTAAAGGTACAGACAAAAACGGTGCGTTTTTGCTCACCCTCAAAAATTGACAATTTTAACATGCTATATAAAAATATCTGTGGGGTATTTTGAGCTAAAACTTCACACACACACTCTGGGGACATCAAAGACTTAGTTTACATCTTGTAAAAAGTGGATGACACTAAACTACGACACTACGATCACAAGTGGACGACACTAAATACAGGTTTAAATGGGGTCTAAAAAGTTTTGATCTTGTCCACTTTCGACCACCTCCAGAGATGGTTGAAAACTCATTCAATAGGATTGCTTTCGCGGCTCGTGGTCGAATGTGTTCAAATAGCCATAAAAGACCGCCTACTGACCTAATGAATAAACATTATTGGAAGAGCTCTAGCCAGACGGGATTTAAACTTTGTCGGCTGAAGTTTGTTTTGACCACAAAAAACGTAACAATGTTCTCTCACCATTCCTGATTTCAATTCTCACATGCGTTCGGTGTGATCTTGCGGCTGTCAGAGCAGAAGTGAAAGATATGCCAAATGTGTGGCTGTGAATTGTGTTTTCTGCTCCTGATAGTAAACACCGGATGAGTTTGAGGTGAAGACTAGTGCGGATAGGGTCTGACTTTGTACTCGCACACCGACATGCATTCAAGCTCTCTTATTATCTTAAGCCAATGCAGGCTCATTCTTCAACATACTATAATGATTGGTTCAGTTCAGGCTCCTGAGTTTCTAACCTACTTCTCCTGAAACTCTGAAGCCCCTGGGCTCTGGTCTAGCGTATATGTTGGCATTCATCTCACACGTATTTGTGTATTCATTAGCACAATCGTCCAACCTAATTCCGGTCGTATTTGTAAAGTTGTTTAAAGTTGCATGCTAACTTCTGGCTGTGAGATGCGCCTCTGGCCTGCATACAGAAACAAGCTAATGGAAATCTCCACAAGACGCAGGTTAGTTAAAGAGCTTGTGTGTGTGTGTGTGTGTGGTCAATGTTTACTAAATAAAAGAAGGAGAGTGTGTGCGAGATGGCGTGGAGCCGAGTGTGCAGTCGTCTTTATAAACTCCCGGTGGTTCAAAAGGCCACCGGTGGCATTAATCCCGAGCGAGCAGTGAGAGATTTCTGTAAACGCCCCCTCTTTAAAAATAGCATGACTCAATTTGACTCGCTGCTGCCAGGTTTGTGATCTAGTGCCGGGGGAAGGAGGGAAACTGGCTGAGCCTCAGTTTAGACCTTCATTTTGATCCTTACTTATAACACCACATCCAAATCAAACGAGACGTGCAAGGAGGGATTATTGGCACCAGTCGCGTGGAGGCTTTCCGACTTTATTGATCATTTACTGTATTATAATTTATCTTTAATGACATGTTTGTTTTAGCATCAAACAATAAGCATTACATCGATTGAGAGTCTTTAATGGTAGTTTTTGTCTTAAGCAGCTACAAACCGGCATTGTTTTCATTGTGTTATAGTCCACAGCAAAGTCTCTCATTGGACCATAATCCCATAATGATATCAAATATCCGTACTGGCTCTGATTTTGACATTTATGCTAATTTTCAATGCTACTTCAACGTGGACAGAAAAACAATGATCTTGCATGGTGCCCCAGACCGAGGGAGATTGATCGTCATCTTGAACTTCTTCCATTTTCTAATAATTGCACCAACAGTTGTTGCCTTCTCACCTTCTGCTTGCCTATTGTCCTGTAGCCCATCCCAGTCTTGTGCAGGTCTACAATATTATCCCTGATGTCCTTACACAGCTCTCTGGTCTTGGCCATTGTGGAGAGGTTGGAGTCTGTTTGATTGAGTGTGTGGACAGGTGTCTTTTATTCAGGTAACGAGTTCAAACCGGTGCAGTTAATGCAGGTAATGAGTGGAGAACAGGAGGGCTTCTTAGGCTATGTTTACACGGAAACGATCTGAAGAGAAAACGCAAAAGTGGCGTTGCGTTATCACTTTTTATTCTGCTTTTAGACGAGCATTATGGGGGGAAATCTGCGTGCATATGGTGACGCAAAAGTGTGTGAAATTGGATGTAGTGTGCACTCCAGGCCGCTAGGCGGCGATGTGGAGCACTGAAAGTGAAAGAGACACTGACACAGTTTGTCATGTTTAATACGGTAAAGCTGCTGCTTTAACCCTCGGTGCTCTTCACGTGTCGCTCAAAAATTAAATTTTTTTTTTGCCAATGAAATTAATGCTATTTTAGTTTGATAATGTTTTGTTATTTTCCTGTACCGGCGCATGCCTGTGACGTAATCGCGTACGCGGCGCCTTCAGGTTTTGACAAGGTTTTGAGAAACTCTGGCTCTTCAAACACATATAACCCGACCCAGTCACTGGCCTGTGACTTATATGCTGTACTCTGTTAATATGGCTGTATTTTGCTGCTTTGCTGACAGTGGCGGTTGTTTTTGTGTGTGTGTGTGTGTGTGTGTGTGTGTGTGTGTGTGTTTGTCCTTTAGCTGCGAGCCGTCAGCAGTAATGAGAACTGCGTGTGGACGGTAAGAGTTAATAAGCTGCTTCTCGCTCTGAAGACAGCAAGGTGGAGGAGATGCTTTGATTATAGTTATTGAACATGCCATTAGTCCGTGATGAAACCGCCACACTGTCCTGTTAGCTTGGGGTCAGATGAGGGTAAATGTTTTACCTTTATACAAACACTCAGGTGTGCTCACATAAGCAAACATGCTAATGCATACACTCGGCGTGGGTTAGGATGGTTGAGTAGACATTCAAAAACTGATAACGCAATTTGTGAGCTTGACATCCGTTCATTTATTTGTTTATTCAAAATATTCATAAATATTATTCAAAATATGTGACCCTGGATCACAAAACCAGTCACATGTCGCACGGGTATATTTGTGGCAATAGCCAACAATACATTGTATGGGTCAAAATTATAAATTTTCCTTTTATGACAAATATCATTAGGATATTAAGATCATGTTCCATGAAGATATTTAGTAAATTTCCTACTGTAAATATATTAAACATGTATTTTTGTGAGTGAATGCAGCACAATCGTGAACATAAATGCACAACTTTAAAGGAGATTTTCTCAATATTTTATCTTTTTGCACCCTCAGATTCCAGATTTTCAGCCAAATATTGTCCTATCCTAACACATCAATGAAAAGCTTATTTATTCAGCTTTCAAGTGATGTACATGTATAGATCTCAATTTAAAAAAAAATACCCATGTGACTGGTTTTGTTGTCCAGGGACACACGCACACGCACGCGCACACACACGCACACACACATACACACTTCAATATTTATTTGATTATTTTATTAAGCTGAATTTAAAGATGCAACTTGTTTTGCCTAACAAACAGGTTGTTTTATTTTTCATTTATTAATTTAATTCATTTATTTGAATTTATTTATTTTTTTGACATTTTATTTTATTATTATTTTGTTTTTGCGTGCACCCAGTAATGATAATGCACTAGATGCAAAAAACACCTCGAGAAGAGAGTGCATGAGAAGAGAGTGCATGAGAAGAGAGTGCATGAGAAGAGAGTGCACGAGAAGAGAGCGCTCAGAGAAGCACTCATAAGGCATTCACATGACACTAGTTTCTCACACACACACATGTAGCTGCAGCTTGGGAGTTCCCATGGCTGGCGGTTTGTTATCTCTGCTCCCAAGAGAAGCACTTCTGAGCTTCTGCTACTAAATTGCGTAAATCTGTGGAGGAAGGCATCCTCCGTCAGCACAGTGTGTGAATCGTGTGATCCGAGGGTCATGCCAGTGCATGTGAACACACCTCTGCTTCTCTGCTTCCTGAGGGATTACCCGGAAGGGCCGGACACAACTCAGTCTCTGGAGAGAAGAGACTTTGATAAGTTTCTGTGTGCCGGAATAAGAACTGGGATTTGTCTCTGTTAGTGTGTGATTCTTTTCCCAGTAATCCCAAACTGGTTGCATGTAGAGGCACCTCAAATATAATATTAAGATTTTGATAAATATTGTGATTTTAACTGTGATAATATTGAACATTGTTGCCATTTGGATATCAAAGTTAAAATTGAGTTCCTGTTGTGTTCACAGTCCTTGAAAGTGTTATTTTTGTGTTTGTGTGAAACCAGCCAACTTCTATTATTAGTATTATTGTTTTTGTTTTTCTAACTTATTTAATTAAACAACAGTAATATTATATTACATTTATATTTATAGATTGTATATAGTATATAGTGTGTGTGTAGTATATATGTTTGGGGGGATTATTTTGGGAGGGGGGAAGGCATCCCACTTTAATAATAATAATAACAACAATAATAATAAATATATAAAATATTTTGTAATTTTATATTTATATATTTCTCTATTTTGTATATCTTAGTACTATATTTCTGTGTAATATCTTCACTTTTACATAATTTTGAGCCTTTTTTTGGCAGCAAACTGAAGGAAGACATCTGTGTGTTGTTGACTTTGCTCCAACTAGTCATTAGTTAGATTTGTTTAGTAGCTGCCAAAATGTTTGCAATCGCGTGAATGTTGTAAAGTCAACCTGGAGTGTTTGGCATTCATGATGAGGGAAGCACACGCCAACCGTGGTCTGATCACCTGCTTAGATGGAGGTCATGTGGAGTGTTTACATATCATAAGTCCCCTAAATCCATGCACACACCATATCATGACACTGGGAAGAGTGTGTAATAGACTAGAGATGGAGTAGAGCCCCATCCCGTCAGCTTGAAACCTGCAGAGTTTGTGGTTTAATAACCGCACAAGGCCATGCCGTGATTCATTTGATTAATTGCGCAGGCCTAGCGTGTGTGTTTGTGTGTGTGTGTGTGTGTGGGGCGGGGGTCTCTTTTGTTTTCTGAATCAGTCACGTTCTTCCGCTGTCTGTCTGACCGCACCAGGCCTGGAGTGCAGGAGGGAAATTACAGGAAAAAGCAAGCCATGCACAAACTCTCATGATTACAGCGTTCGGCCCCTCCCTCGGCTGAACAGAAAGGGCTGACGCACAGTGGGGAAGAAGTGATGCAAGAGGAACCGGGGAAAAGAGAAACCAAATACCTCGGTTTAATTCTGTTTCACTACTGTAGATTTTTACATCCATTAATTTCTGGAAATATTGCAAACATTTTTTTAATGCAATTTGCAAATAAATATGGTTACACTTTATTTGGTAACACTTAATTTTAAATATTGTCCATATTTACATATTTTACACCACAGTAATAACAGTAAATTATGCATAATTACATGCAATTAACCCTCTATTATAGACTTTTTTCATCCATTAATTTCTGGAAATATTGCAAAAAAAATGCAATGCAATTTGCAAATAAATATGGTTACACTTAATTTTAAAGTGTCCATATTTACATATGTTACATGTACTTACCATATTAATAACAGTAAATTATGCATAATTACATGCAATTAACCCTCTACTATAGACTTTTTTTCATCCATTAATTTCTGGAAATATTGCAAAAAAAAATGTTATGCTTTAAAAAATATGGTTGTACTTTATTTGAGAACACTTTGTTTTACAGTGTCCTTTTACATATGTTAGATGTCTTACCCAAATTATGCATAATTACATGCAATTAACCCTCAACCAAAACGTAATCCTACTCTAACCCATTTAAGTACATGTTGGAAATTATTATAACTTAAGGTGTCAT
This sequence comes from Phoxinus phoxinus, assembly GCF_949152265.1. Taxonomy (NCBI): domain Eukaryota; kingdom Metazoa; phylum Chordata; class Actinopteri; order Cypriniformes; family Leuciscidae; genus Phoxinus; species Phoxinus phoxinus. The sequence goes on from NC_136884.1 coordinate 2,674,127, forward strand.
TGTTACAGTGTAATTATATATTTAAAGGGGTCATGAACTGGCTTTTAAAAAAAAATTATATTGTTGTCTGAGGTCAACTTATGACCTTCGCTTGGTTTTTACATGCAAAAACATGAAAAAAAAAACATGAAAAAATTTATAAGTAATAGACTGTTTTGAGCCGAGCTCCTGAAACATTTTTATGGGCGTGCCGCATTGAAGACTTGGAAGTAAACGCCCACTGCTATGATTGGATAACAGTTTTGCATATTATAATGAGCTTCATGTAATTATTGAATCAGTGGGCGGGGCTAAACAGGCGGTGTTGAAGTAGGCGTCGATCTTCTTCTGCGGAGACGGTGTTTGATACCCTTTGACCTCACAGATCCCCACTTTGAAAAACCTGTCGTTCGCTGAGCCTGGTGTCGATAAAAGCTTTTATTGGACTAACAAGGAAGTTTTCAGTTCTGAAACTTACAGGATATTCTTATAGTATGATGACCTCTTATATGTCAAAAGCTCAAGGAAAACTTTAAGTACTGAGTAATATTAAGCAACATCATGTACTTACTATAGGGTTAGGGTTTGGTTGAGGGTCAGTTGCATGTAATTATGCATAATTTACTGTTATCACTATGGTATATGTAACAAGGACACTGTAAAATAAAGTGTTACCATAAATATTTTAAATGTTTAAATTCATAATGCATGGATGTAAACCAAGGCAAGTGTTGTTTTGTTGTACGTTTGAAGCTTTTATAGACAGACGGACTGTTTGGAAATCCCTAGAAATGTCGATAGGCGGGAGATGATAATAAGGCAGGAGACGGGAGGGAAAATAAGCGGTGTGTCCCAGTGAGGTACACCTTGCTCAGCGTCTGCGTACGCTTTTATCTCCTCATTAGATTGCGCTGCACATCTCGTCTCCTCGGATGGCACGACTCGAGTATTATAAAGCTTGTGCGGGGAAGAAATCTGATTCACGTCAAAATAACTCCTGCCTTCAGACGCTGCTCCGATGTGTGTTTGTGTGCGGCTCCTGGGCTGAATGACAGACGCGCCGACGCCGTCATTTAAATTCCCTGGGAGCTTCATCCAGCAATTCCTCTTCTCCAGTGGCTCCTCGGCCTCAGACGCTTTTCCATTTTCCCCGATTGACACAGTCTGGGAATCTGGCTTTCTAATCAGCGTGGCCCAGCAGCGTTCCTTATTTATGACCTCGAATCCCAGCACTCGGCCGGCCCGATCCATCACCTTCATCCTGGCTTTTTTGTCGTCTTCACCCCTCCGTCGTTCCTCATGAAGGACCTCTTGCTGTTTTTCCCCCCGCCCTGTCTTTTAATTATTCTGCCCGAGAGAAGCCAGCTCAATTAAAGTCTCTGGATTGATGAGCCCGTCCTCCTTATCCTGCCACGCTAATAGAATAGCAGCGGCCCGGGTGGACCAGGCCAGAGAAAGTGTTCGCTGGTAAATTACGAGGACACGCACGCATACACCCGTTTTTTTCCGTCCCTCCTCTTCCTGTACTTACAGTAATTGCTTTGACCCCTGCGGTCGCACTCTTCTGTATGTTCGTGGAGGGAAAGAGATGCTGGTTCAGCTCCTTTTTACCCCTTACTGCCCAGTTTAATTTGAGATTTTATCCTGTGTTTGACAGCACATGGTCTGGCTTCATATCAATGACCCCAAAAAGTGCTAAAGTGCCACTTTAAAGAGTCCAAGTGTCATTGCATTCAATAACCAAGTGGATCAGAATTCAATTCTTCTCAAGTAAAGTAAATGTAGTTTTACTGACGTTTGGTTTGACATCTATAAAGTGTCGTTTGTCTTATAAAAGTGTGTTAAATTACATTTGATTATTTGATACACAATGTGAGAATTATCAATTATTTTTGTCCTCTTATTATGAATAACTACTTCTGTTATGAGTAATGAAGTATGAAATAATTATGTTGGATGGATGTATATATCGGTAGCATATCGGTTATCGACCGATATTATAGTTTTAAAAAAAAAATGATATCGGATATTTACTGAATTATATGTAATTGTTATATTTTTGGTATTTGTATTACATTTACCGGCATCTAATGTTCAATTAAAGTTATTTATGAAAGAAATGAAAAACTTAACTTTGTCAAATCACAAAATTAATATCGATTTGTATTTTTTTTGCATTGTTGCATTTAAAATTATTGATTTTTAGTTTGTCGTTTTTTTACTTATCATTTATATAGACAAAAAAAGTATATAATTAATGCGTTATTTAATAGAAATAATTAATACAAGGTGATATCGACCATTTATCAGTTATCTGCCATAACATAAAAAGTAATTATCGCTTATCCAAAATAGCCAAAATTTTAATGTCATTGCATCCCTGTTACATTGTAAACATTACATTCATATTTTTCATTATACATTCATTATATATAGGTGGATGTCATGTTCTTTTACTGAAGATGTAAATAGAAACCTCTCAGGTCTGTGAGTGTGAAGGAGTTTAAATTTAGGTTTAAATAAATGAAAAACGTAACACTGTTTAGTAAATAACCAAATAAATATCGATTGGCGATAAATTATTGAAAAATTATTGATTTTAGTTTGTAGTTGTTTTTTTACTTTTAATTTATATAGACAAAATAGTATATAATTAATACACTAATTAATGGAAATAATTAATAAAAGGTGACATCGACAATTTATCGCTTATCCATCACAACATTCACATTTTTCCTCCAATTATAAATAGGTGGATGTCATGCTCTTTTACTGCAGATGTAAATATAAACATCTGTGAGTGTGAAGGAGTTTTTCCCAAGTTTAAATTTAAGTTTAAATAAATGAAAGACGTAACACTGTTTAGTAAATAACAAATTAAATATCGATTGTCAATAATTTATCGAAAAATTGCATAAATCGGGAATTTTTTTTTTTTACTTTTAATTTATATAGACAAAATAGTATATAATTAATGCATTAATTATTGGAAATAATTAATAAAAGGTGATATCGGACAATTTATCGCTTATCCAAAATAGCCAAAATTTTAATATCATTGCATCCTTGTTACATTTGTAAACATAACGTACATAACATTTTCCCTCAGAAAGTATTTGCATGCATTGGTTCTCTATAGGTAGTGAGTGTGCAGGAGTTTTTCCCATGGTGGGAGAAATGCAGCTGTAATGTTGCATCACTCCGGTTCCCGAACACATTCCCAGTGCTGTGGATTACGTGTGATTTTCCAGACCTGTCGTTCGTCTTGAGCGCGAGCGGTGGCAGCGCATCTCGGGCCAGCTGCATCGTAAGAGCAACTCTAATTTAGTCTCTATGAATTGTGGAGCTGAACCTGCGGCAGCACATAAATCTGGCCTGGCAGGAAGAGCCTGTTCCCAAATCACAGAATGCAAACACGTTAACCTTTCGGATGTTGTGTTTGTGCGTCTGTTGTTTGCAGGAAGCCTTGCTCTGTGACACGGGTCACTTGTCTTCTCGGCTTGTGTTGTATGTAAAAGACTGGTGGAGTGTCAGGTTATGCACTGAATGAAGCAAGTTACTCTATTGAAACGGGTATTACACTCTTCACTTCACTTTAAGGGGCACGTTCTTCTCTGTTCCAAATGACACTGGGATCTAGTGGATTAGTGGATTATATGTAGGAATTATCATGCATTAATCGCTTTTTGTCTTGCTGAACAGCTTGTAACAAAACTTGTTTGTCAATGGAAGGCTGCAGACTGATTTTTATGTGAAGGATGATTAAAAGGATGTGACGTTTACACTCTCCTGTTTTATGACACATGAAATTAATGCTTATACAATGTTCAGGAATAATGTTGAAAGAGCCATTCTGTACTGTAATGTCAACGTGTCATGTAAAGAATAAGGAATCATTCAAACTATAGTCTATATAGACTCTATGTACCTTATTTCTACGCCCCATGACGCTTTGCGCGGATTATGGGTGTAACTTCCATTAAGGCGAGACACGGCAGGCAAACACATCGTTTTTTTTTTTTTCACTGGTCAATTTTGAGATTTTGGGATATTTGTCTTCAATAACATGTCTTCTTTCAGACTTGTGCTGAAAAAAAGTCGGAAATACACATTTAGGTCTTTATTTTACTGCACTGTGTCTGTTTGCGTCTGTAGATTTCTCATAAATTCAACAAAAGTTGGCGTTATAAATCATCATGATCCGCGATCTCTGTCTGCTCCGTCATCACACACACCGTTAGAAAGCGCTCTCTGATGTACAATGCTGTCGGATCCAAATATGGTCATTTCCTTTTTATCAGCAACCAATCGTGAAAGTAAAAGGTCTGAATGCGCAATCTCATTGGCTGATGATCAATCTTTAAAGCCCGTTTTCTCAATGTCTTTTCTCTCATTCTCCAAGTCCGTAATTCCACTTCAGTCGCACCGATATACACCAAACCTTCCAGTCTTGTACCTAGTTATATTATGAAGACATTTACAGTGGGATTTGTAAATATATTATTCCTAGCCTGATTTATATAACATTTTATTCCCAAAAACATGGCGAAAAATCTATTTCTTAAAGCTATTGACAGTATATTCTGATTTACAGGATAACAAAAGTAGATATCCATAAATCCCTCAGTAATTTTTTCCCCATCTAATATGTGAACACAATGAAAAAATAATTTTGAACCCGGCTTTATCCAATACACTTAAATATATGCAAATGAGCACATATTTACTTGGATATTGCCTAATTCACATATTTAAACATTAAATTGCAGAAAACGTGTAATACATTTGTTTTCTCTCATCTTAACGTAGGTAATCAACTGGGAAAAAGGGTTTCACACCTTGATCTCCCTTAACTTTGAGCGTCGTGGCTTTGCAGATGTTGTTTATCCTCAAACAGCAACATTACACACTAACTAAAGATAGAGAAGCGAAATCATATTCAACCACTGCTTTAAATCTGTAACACTGTAGGTGGCATTGGATATAATGTGATGTTTTGAATGCAAATGTGCGTCTTCGTGCCATCATGTGACTTTTGTTCACTGTGAAACGGCCCTGTTTGACTCCAGGATGAACTAATGCCATACGAGGTCATGGTTTCGCTCGCAGCGAGGTCGGACTGAAGTGGAACGGAGGCAGAAAGAGACTAATAGTGGTTGAAGGATTGGGTCTAGCCTGTGTCGGCCCTGCTGAGGTGTGTCTCTTTCAGAAGCCCTGACTATCCATCTCCGTTACGCCACGTTTTGCTAAGCTCAGCACTGTTTTCTGTGCTCGAGTGACCAGAGATTTGCACTAATGTGCTCTGTTCTAGCCGAATCCTTTGCAAAAGTTGTCTGACGTTCTGACTAGCGATAAAGGATCGGTCTTCATTTGTACCCAATTAGGGACAAGAGACACTTACGGTTATGGGCCAAGCTAAACAGACTAGAGGAGACGTCAGAAAGAAATATTAGATAAATATACTTGCAAGGTGCTAAAATAAAATTAGTTCTTTCTGGTGGCTCTTCGTCCAGTAGCTGGTGGAAAAGCAACTTTTTTCCCTCTTTTTTATATTATTGTGATATGTATAATATGTATTAATATATCAATGTTAATGTAAAATTAGTATACTGTCTTTTTCAAAGACTATTAGGTCCCTTAAGAGTTGCAATATGACATTATTAACATGACTTACTATATTTATACAGACTATTTAATTACAGACAAAAAGAATTAAAACACTTTATTTTAATGTGTTCTTTTTTTAGTGCAATTATTATTGTACATTTAAGTACTGAGTAATATTAAGGTTAGTTGGGTTATAATTATGCATCATTTATTGTTATTACTACTATTGGATCTACGTGTAATGTGTAACAAGGACTTTTTAAAATTGACCAAAAATACATATTTTAAATTGTGTATGCATGATGTTATTATTTGTTGTACTGCATTTAATAATATATTTTTTTTAATCATTGCCAAACTTTGCAATACAGGGAAAAAAAACAACAACAATTACATTCTTGAGAATCGCAATTAAAAATAATGAGAAAATGGATGGTAAAATGTGTCCAGAAAAGATTGTCACAAAGCACTAAAAATACTACTAATTATTATTTTTATGAAATGCATAATTTCCTTAATTAAAAAAAATAAGACAAATAATTTATTTCTTCAGCTCCCTTGGTCAAACTGTGATTGGTCACACTATTGCAAATTTCTATATAAATACATATTTTTCTACATAAATTCTATATAAATACATATTTTTCTACATAAATTCTATATAAATACATAAAAAGATACATACTGTTGAAGTGACATTATTTTGAAAACCTCTGATCTACTTTCATGCTACTCAAAAATATAGTAAAGTTTATATTACCACTACTTTTATGATTTTGTAGATGTGAATGTGATTCCATCTTTACCAAAACCGCTATAAATCCATATCTTGAATGCTAAAAAAGGCCCGCTAGCGCAGGCGTGAGCACCTCAGCGGTGACCTCCTCTGGGGCGGCACAACTTCAGGCGGTTTTAGGAGTACATATCTAACTCATCATCATTGTCGCTTCCAGGTTTGAGTGTTTTGCAGAAGACAAATTCTGTCACAACACAATGTCACTCAGTTATTTGAAGAGTTTTATATATGAATTCATTGACAATATCAGCCGTCATTCTGAGTGGCATCCATATTCAGCGGCGTCCTTCCCCAGCGGAGCGTCTCTGAGTCTCATTGACGATTATGTAGGTTTGCGTTGCTGTTTGAAGGTGATTGCTGCTGACATGTGTGTGGCTTGTGTGTGTGGGCGTCCTGGCGGTCCCCATCGGAGCCCCCGAGGCCCCGGCCGAGGGGAAAAAAAGGCATGTGAAAAGAAAATAGTTTTTTTTTATGAAGGATTTCACATTGCATTGGGAGCGGAGTGACGGGCAGCATCAGTGGAACGGCATGGAGGAGGTCTGGGACCTGGATCCGGCCTTTGAAGGCTAAAGGGATTAATGCTTTCCACAGCGAATGCAAATGACTTTGGCAAAAATGAAAGATTTTCCACAACAGCAAAATGAGGCTGTTCTGGTTCTCTGCCCCATCACGCTGGGATATTCAACATTAGGGTGCCAATTCTGCATCGGAGAACGTTTATTGTGTTCATTGGCGTAATATTGAGAGGATTTTATTGCACTTTTTACACAAAACAGATTTCAACTGAAAACGGTACAACTGTTTATGCGTTGTGGCCGCTCATTTACACGACGACAGAATTTGGGAGCGTGAAAACGCAAACTTTTGAAAACTGGTTTAAAAGTGCAAATTGAAAAAAATTATGGTGCTATCATTAAAAAAAATGTGCACTTTGAAACTAGTTTTCAAAAGTTTTGCGTTTTCACGCTCCCAAATGCTGTCGTTGTGTAAATGAGCGGCCACAACGCATAAACAGTTTTACCGTTTTCGGATATCGTCTCCGTGTAAACTACAAAAATGCAAATTTGTCAAAACGGTAACGTCATGTGCATGCACTGTAAAAAAAAAATGTAACTTAAAATCCAACATTGTTTAAACTTTAAAAAGTATGTGTTCATGCTTGACTTAAAATATTACATTTAGTTAACTTTAGTTTAGTTGGATATTTAAGTTATCTCAACAAAGTTTAAGTTGTTATAACTAATTTGCAGCCACATTTTTTACAGTGTGTGTATTACGTGTTCATTATATAAGCGTATACAGCATCATTAGTCATTATAAATGCCTTTTCTGTCCCTTTTAATCAATTGAATGCATCCTTGCTGAATAAAAGTATTAATTTATAATAAAAGTACACTGTAAAAAAAAAATCTGCTACATTTACGGTAAAATACCGGCAGCTGTGGTTGCCAGAAATGTACCGTATAAAATACGGTAGCAACGGTTTAGGTTTTACAGACTTAACTTAAAATGTACAGTAATAAACCGTATTTCATTATCTGATATAATGTTAATTTACCGACCTATTGAAGTATTAATATCTGTTTTGTACCATACACTGACAACCAACAATCACAGCAGTGATGAGTCACATGATCAATCAAAGCTCTTCCACAAGAAAGTTTATACTAATATATAGAAGCTGCACAACATTAAATGTAATTTAACCTGTTAGCCTTCAGCGCCACTTTTGAAAAATCCCCAGAAATTGCATACCCAACCTAAAAAAGATTCAATTCATTGACCCTTCGTCCTAAAAGCTCAAGTATGGTCTCATTTGAAAGCTGACACCTGGCACTTTATTGGAAATGTAGAATGAATTATTGTCATAATGAAAAAAAAATTATGAATAGCTTCAAAGTTGTGTAAGTTATTAGAAATTTATTTTTATGAAACATCTTCATGAAAATTAAATTGAAGTTGGCCCGTCAGCACTCTAGAAATGCACTCCAGCTAAAGACACATGTCTGACCATGTTATATTTAAAATTTGAAGGTGATAAGTCTAAAACTCTGTATTTTGTTAAATGTTTTTCAAGATCATCTCAAATGACTTTATTTTGAATTGACTCTAAAATGCAAACTTGTGTTTATTGTCATCTATTAGCATCTATTCAGTCTATTGTCTCTATTGTTTTGTGGTGCAAACGAGCCCCATTCAGTATCACTCTCTCCTGCTCACATTTACATCTTTCCAGCCGGCTTATGGCCATAAATATTATTTTCCTTTGTCTCCATTATAATCGCTAACGACTGGCTAATCACGGTGTTTCACCCCCTAATTTCTTTCATAATCTTCACTTCACATTTGAAACTGTATCAAATGCCTTTCTCAAATAAAGAAATATTTCAGTAAGCATTCCGATTTAGAAAAAAAATCATAAAAAATAACAGCTAGATGGCAGGTGCAACTAGAGAGCTAGCCAGCATGTTAGCTTAGCACACCATCAATACACGACAATTTATGAGATTAAAACCCTGTTTTATGCTCCAAACTTACTTTATAGCGCAAGTCGAGTGTTTTAAATAATCTTCTATGAGCTTATTTGGCTTCAGAAAAGAAAATCAGACAGAAAATAAATGAGTTTATAGTATTCTGCATGTTTGTAAAGTCTATATCGATTAGCATTGCATTATACATATAATCTATTATTATAAAAATACCTGACATGGCTCGAAGAACACAGGTAAATCAAATATCATTGCAATCATGTTTATTGTCTTCAAAACATCTTTATCTGCATGTTATAGCGATCTCTGAAAGCTAACGTTAGCTGTGTTTATGTCAGTGACGTCCTGGAAGGTCACATGTTATTGTTCTTCTTCGTGAGCTCCCATATTTGGAAAAAACTGTGCATAGAGCGCCCTCATTCTGCTGTATGGATTGAAAACACAGTACATCAGAGTATCCAGCGATCTTTATGTATACATCGACGCATTTGGATATAAATTCAATAAATATTATTCCTGTCTATAGAAATATGATGTAAACCTATGATAATATATCAATATTTCTCCAAATCTGCACATTTTTGAGCCAAAAGCCCTGAGGAACGTTGTTTTGTCACGCGTTCTCAAGACAACAGCACCGGAGTTTTTTTCTGAATGGAGCAGCTGACGCTCATAATTCATATTAAAGGTATCGACTCATTTTTTCATTACATAAATCCTGACACAAATTAAGACATAACTGTCACTATAAGTTTCTCAGAATACAATAGTGGTCAAATACTGAAACGTGAGACTTATATATTTTTAATGATGTATAGTTTGTCAAGGTAATAACATTAAATCTGATAGTAACTTTGAACTATTAAAAAAAAAAAACGCTTCAGAGCGTCCTCGCTCTGGTGAAGGCTAACAGGTTAACAACATTAAATGTAACATAAAACCCTAATGTACATAACTGATTAGAAAAAAACTAAGAAAACTATGAAGAAACAAAAATACATCAAATGCAAAGTGTCACGCAGGGAATTGTGGGAATGTCAATTTACGGGTTTTCACTGTAAATTATACAATGAGTTTTCACTTTCAAAAACTGTAAATTTAACGGTATTTTACTGTAAAATTACATTGAATGTACCATTAGATCGATCACAGTTATTTACCGTATATAGTAAGGAAACTTTCTGTTAACCAATTTTCACTGTAGCATTTTTTTACCGTTAAAATCACGATAATTTTTTACAGTGTATTTACTTTCCGTAAACTTTTGAATGGTAGTGTGTATCATAGTTTGCATAAAACTTAAGCATCAAAAGCTGTTATCAACATTGCATAAATGCATAAATATGATATGTATTACAATATTGTAATATACAGAGATTATTTTTATACAAAGCCAGCAGAGGAACAAAGGAGTATGGATGATAAAGTGGAGAGAAAGTTGTGTGTCGTGGCAGGCGTCAGCAGAAGGCTGTGTGCAGTAGCAGATCACACAGAGCCCGCGGCAACAGATGGACTCGGCTGGAGGGAACGCGGCACACATGAGAGACGCGCGTCACGGGCCATAGATCGAGCCTTCGAGGGCCCGTGGGCCTCGGTTATAGCGTCCCAGCTGCCCTGTTCTGTGCCCATGTGCTGAGGGACTGAAGACGGGCGGAGAGAGAGAGACACGACTGATCTTGGCATGCAGACACTATACAGTCTGAGGATCACTGTTGCCAGGGGCTTTTTATTATTTTTAATATAGCAGAATACATAAGCTTTCCATTGATGTATGGTTTGTTCGGATAGGACTATATTTGGTGCATAAAAATCGAAACATTGAGAAAATCTCTTTTTAAAGTTGTGCATTTACATGTTTTAAATCTTTACGGTAGGAAATTTACTAAATATCTTCATGGATCATGATCTTTACTTAATATTCTAATGATTTTTGGCATGAAAGAAAAATCGATAATTTTGACCCATACAATGTATTGTTGGCTATTGCCACAGATATAGCCGTGCGACTCGAGACTGGTTTTGTGATCCAGGGTCACATATATCATAGATAAAGCTGTTTTCCACAACTATTTAGTGTTCAGCATCTTCAGCCATCTTGCGGTGCGTTTCCCAAAGCCAACTATGGACGCCAACAGAGTTCAGAGGAACTTGCAATCATAATAACTGCATGCATAATGTCAGGTGAAACTCGAAAAATTAGAATATTGTGCAAAAATTTCATTTATTTCAGTAATTCAACTTAAAAGGTGAAACTAATATATTATATAGACTCATTACATGCAAAGTGAGATATTTCAAGCCTTTATTTGTTATCATTTTGATGATTATGGCTTACAGCTTATGAAAACCCCAAATTCAAAGTTAGAATATTGTGAAAAGGTTTTCATATCTATAAGCCATAATCATCAAAATTATAACAAATAAAGGCTTGAAATATCTCACTTTGCATGTAATGAGTCTATATAATATATTAGTTTCACCTTTTAAGTTGAATTACTGAAATAAATGAAATTTTTGCACAATATTCTAATTTTTCGAGTTTCACCTGCAAATGAAATATTCACATTATGCATGCAGTTATTTTGCTGATATAACATTGAGATTAACTTTGCAGTAGCAAAACGTGTTTTGGATCAGTTCAAACTTTCAGTGAATTGATTTTAAAAGTATGATTGTTAGTGTTAAAACTTTGTGACTAATTTCCATTAGTGCTTTAGTTTAAAAAAAATATATATATATAAAGTTGCATATTATGCAATGATTTTTTTTTAAATCGTTTTATGATAGATTTGATTATAAGTGTATAGTTTTTAATGAGTATTTTGCTTCCTGCATTAAACATTTTGAATCTAATTGGCTATAATGACTTTTTAGTTGAAATTATAGCTCATCTGATAAAAAAAAAAAAAAACTCTTTTAAGTCTTCACACAACACAAAAACACACATTTTACATACAGTAAATAACCAATAGATTGCTTTTTAGCTGCATCACCCATTTCTGTACACAGCAGCAAAGACAATCCGTGTATTTATAATGGTCAGAAAAACGAAATTGTGTTTGGTGCCTGAAACCTTGACTAACCTTTTAAATGGACTGAAAATAAGATGCTTTAAAGTGTAAATATGTCCTCTTAACCCTCATTACGCTAATAGTTCCTGCGTTCATACTGCTGAAGGAGTGATCATGGCCTCCCTTGTGGCGTGTTTAATATTCAGCACTCCTTCCGCTTTAGCAATCGTGTGTGTGTGTGTATGTGTGTGTGTGTGTGGGGTAGAGAAAGAAAATGTTTATTTCATGTCATCTCGCTCTCACATTTGTCTTTTGTTCGACCTTGAACGACTGCAACACTCTTTTACCTCTTCTTTTCTCCTCCTCCTATAATGGCTGTAATTCAGATATGCACAATTAGGCTCAGAGCCGTGGCCTAGCGCTTGGCATGAACAGTGTTTTTCTGCAAGCTTTATCGCCGTTATTCATCAACAGTACACAGATCGTGAGCAAACCAAATCGTACCTTTGACATTCACAATTACAATTCGCAATCAATCACACTTAGGATCCGGCGCAATTAAAATAAGGCCTAAAAGTCCCATGTTTTCTACTGGAATTTACAACTCTTTTTTTGGGTGGTGTTCAAATCGTAAATTCAGTCTTTGACACACCAAGAGTACATGAAGCCGTAGTTGTTTTTAGTGTCTGTTCTTTGAAACATGCACTGGGGACCTTCTGTGTTTCATATTCTTGCTCCTACGTTTGAAAAGCAACTTTCATCATTATTTTTTCTTATTAGATTATTTATTGTTGTCCCAAAAAGTATTTGGACACACTTGATAAATGTTAGAATATATAACAAAGTATCAGACCAAGTTACAGACTGAGCTAATGTTGCAAAGTCTGATATTGTTCTTTCAAATAAATGTTATTAAATGTTTAAGTTTGGGGTCAGTAAGAATTTTTTTTAATGTAGTAAAGACATTTATAATGTTACAAAAATGTATACTTGAAATATTTCCATTAAAACTTTATATTCATCAAAGGATATTTGGTTTCCACAAAAATATTAAGCAATAAACTGCTTTAAAAATGTAAAATTGCACATTTTAAAATGTAAAACACACACACACACACACACACAATATTTACACACACACACACACACACACACACACACACACACACACACACACACACACACACACACACACACACACACACACACACACACACACACACACACACACACACACACACACACACACACACACACACACACACACACAATATTTACAAACTTTTATGTTAGATGCGAATAATCTACTTGACTAAAAATGTGTAAAATATATAAAAATAGGAAACGTTTAAATTATTTACTAATTTGTTATTATTTTATTTTTTATTAAATCAAAATGTATAACATAGCATTATATACAGTGTGTGTGTGTATATATATATATATATATGTATATAAATTGACAGAATATCATATTGCATTCATTTATATAAGACAAAAGATATATATATTTGTATTAAATTGTTATATTGTGTATTTGAAGTGTGTCTTAAGTGTCCAAATACTTATTTTATGGCCGCCGTACACCAGATTTGAAAGCTATACAAGATATTCCTTTGATGTTATTTCATATCTGTTGTAAATGGTGTGTTTTTGTTCCCAGCATCCCCTGCGGTGCTCATCCATGTGTGTATATATCCACGAGGATATATAGGGCTCTCACCTCACCCAAACGAGCAGCTCGCCTCGTTCGCGAGCCGCTGTCATGTTTCCAGCTCGGGACGCTTTTGCCGAATGCTGTCACATTCCTGAAGGGCGGTGGGGTGATGATTCTGGAAAACGATCCGCTGTGGCTTTTCTAAAGTGGATTTGCCAGCACTGCTGTGTCATAGAAACATGTCCATTGTTGTGGTGGCGAGAACGAGGGGAGCCCTCTCTTTGAATTCGTGCCCTTTCGTCCTGTTATTTACATTGAGAGTGTGTTTGTGAATCCATCGCACTCGCTCAACTCTTTCAAAATGTGCCGTCTAGACATGTTTATACGTCTTAGCGTGAGTTATTGTGTGTACAGGGCGGCTTTCCTAGCTCGAGGAATCTCACTGAAAGGAGAGACGTGCTTGTCTATATATATATGCTGTGTGTTAAATTAGAAAAGTTTCTATAGCGTATTCGCCTGCTAACAGACCGAGGTGATTGTTTCTCAACTCTTTGAGGTTCAGAGATGCTGAGGATGTCCACAGTTTTAGGTTTTTGTGTTGTTCCTCCAGCCGGTCCACTTCAGATGTGAAGCGGTTTCGTCTTACTTTGCTCATTGCACATCTTGCATCAGCTGTTGCTTGATTTTTCTTAATTTACATAATTTTTCAGAGGGTAAATAGGAATAAAACTGCGTATAATCATTTGCAAAGCAGGTTGATGTTGGTGAAGCAGCTCTTTGGACCGGCGCCCCCTGCTGCTGCTTTTGTGCCGCTTCTGTTTGTCCTCGGGTCTCTTGCATTCAAATCCAGGGGGACTCTTGTAGTTTGGGCTTTTTTTTGCCAATCAACACCAATTTTTGTCAATTTTGAAATTAGAGATCACTTTAGAAGACTCATGGTTTATCTAAATTTAATTTTTTAGCTTTTATGTTGTGGCTGACTCTTTGAAACTCTCAGAAATGTTGTCTTAACGCTCAAAATTATTAATTGGTTTGAGTAGGACAAACTTAAATTAAACTAATTAGTTCAGTCAAATTTGAAACGTCTGGGAAACGTCTGGGATGTCTATTTCCCAGCATGCTTTGCCGATGGCACTCGAAAGGGAGAGTAAATGCTAAAATTAAGTGTAATATAATGTTTTTTTGTGTGTGTAAGATTAATGTTAAGTGGGAGATCTAGTAGTGATTAATGTTTTGTTATGCTAATTTATAGGACTTTCTGTTAATGTTGGTTTTAGGATAGTTACCATCATGGTGACGAGTGGAGCATGATCTTGATCTGAGAGCAAATAATACCTTTATATTGTTGCGCTCATACAGCAAGTGCTTCATATGTTAATATGTTAACAAATTAGTATGTTAGCAGATTAGCTTGTTAAAGCTAACTAAGTTTATACTAATAAAAGTGTTCACATTGAGATTACATGAAAGTTAATTGTATGAATTAGTGTACTCATACATGTTAATTGTTCTTAACTTAAACATTTCAAGTACAAAATAAAAATCTGCTAGTTCTGCTTACTTATTAAACGATGAATTTCATAACTTAAAAAATTTGAGGCAATTGATTGCCTTACATGTTTTGAGTTCTGCCAACTTATTCGGGTTTACAGTAGGACATCACCGATGTCGTCATTCTAGAACTGCACAATTATCGATAAATTGTGAATCGTGATTATTATTATTATTTTTCTTCTTCAAACAGAGATTACGATTCTCCCGCGATTCTGAACGGACAACTAAACAAAATATCATGAAATTTACTAGAGGTACTGACAAAATGTTAATTAATCTGAACGAATTATATAAAAAACACTGAATGAATGACTCAATAACTCACTTATAAAGACTTGTTTCATTACCGGATGAATCAGCATTTTTTAACGATTCTCTATAACAAATATAAATTTTTAACAGTTACTTGTCGCCACCTCCTGGTGTAACGATTTGAAGCGACAAGTTAGTTTCAAAAGGTGTTTATATATACAAACTATAATCCTTCTGTGATAATTTGAATTATTTTAACACCTAAATAATGATTCTGTGTGGTTGAGAAACTATTTCATACCGATTCATGACAACTGCTCTCTCCGCAAACGGAGATCTGTGATTTTTGTCAAAGGTTTAATTGACACACAAGCAAATTATTGTCATTTAAAAAAGAGATTGAGTGTTTGAATGAGATTGCGATCTTTTAACGATTAATCGTGCATCACAATCACACGTTTTTTTATATCTCCTCTTTTTGTAGCATCCCACTACTTCAAATATTAACTTTTCAAAATCTGTCAACAGCTTTGTCAGTGTTTTGATGATTTGGCCGATTGACAGGACTTTCTGGTGGTTGTTAATGAGGTTTGACTGGTGGCCATATGTTTTCTAGGGCATCCTGGGTAGTTTCTATGAAGTTTTGACTGGTTTTGAAAGTTTTTCTCTCTCAGAAAAGTGTTATTCATTCAGCATATTTGCTACCAATAAGCATTGTATCTGCCATCGTTCACCTTCTAGAAATTGGTGTCATTAGTGGCCTTTAAAAGCCCTGTATCAGTCGAGCGCTAGTGCGTATAACATGAATCTGATTCATCAGAGTCATCAGAGAGTGAGTCTGCTCTGGCAGGGCTGAATGTGAGAACATTTGTCTCCATGTCTTATTCATGGAGGACCAGGCGGACTCGTCCCCATCTTGAGCTGAACACCAGACACTCGGTCCAGCGCTAACATGTGCATTCAGTTTCATGTTTGCGATACTGTGCGAAACGACCTTGCACCATGTTCATTCCTGCACAAGTGCAACCTTTCGGTCTCTCTCTTGAATCCAACACGGAAGAGACTGCAATTCATCGACTGGCCACTAGAGACAAGGTTGCAAAAGAGAGTCAATCCCATGTTAATATGCCAAACTTTACAGCAGAAAAAAACATGTTTACAGCCTTGTACAAAAAGTGGTTTTAGTCTATATAGCTAATTTTGCCCTTCATGACAAATGTGAGAGGGGTTAATTTTTTTATAACTCACCCGTTTAAATTATATTAAGCCTTAAAGTTGTGCATAATTAAGGGCGTGGCCACTTGAGTGACAGGTGGATTGCCGCTGCAGTCACTACTAGCCGTGTGTCTGCCGTCTGTTAGCGTCACGTGACCTCAGCTAATCCGCCTCGCTGCCCATTTTTCGTTTTTCCGGGAGTGACGTCTACTTTGGGCTTCAAAAATGCTCTTCAGAAACACTACAGGAGACGTCACGGACTCTACGTCCATTTTTTTTTTTACAGTCTACAGTCAAGCCAAAAATTATTCAAACACCTTAAATGTGACCCTGGATCACAAAACCAGTCACAGGTCACACGGGTATATCTGTGATCAAAATGATCGATTTTTCTTATATGCCAAAAATCATGAGGATATTGAGTAAAGATCATGTTCCATGAAGATATTTAGTAAATTTTCAACTGTAAATATTTAAAACATGTATTTTTGTGAGTGAATGCAGCACAATCGTGAACATAAATGCACAACTTTAAATGAGATTTTCTCAATGTTTAGATTTTTTTGCTTCCTCAGATTCCAGAGTTTCAAATATTGTCCTATCATAACAAACCATACATCAATGGAAAGAATATTTATTCAGCTTTTATATGATGTATAAATCTCAATTTAAAAAAAATTGACTCATGTGACTGGTTTTGTGGTCCGGGTTCACATTTTTTTACTAGATGGTACAGGACACTATAGTTAATTTATGCAAGTTAGGATAGCAAGGTGTCTGAATACATTTAGGTGTGACTGTATGTTCCTGCACCATGTTGTCTTGATGCATTACTGATGGTGCGTCTCAATACTGAAGCTCGATCACACAACAGGTGCGTTTCCATCCGTCCTGCTGTCTGGGAACACGCCGTATCGCAGATAGGATTAATCAAGCGATGCTAATGCCCGGAAACGCCAATGATGGAGGGAGAGCGCTTTGGGGAACGAGAGCGCTGTGTGTTTGAGGACGGGAGAAATGGGAATGTTTCTCTTCGCTAAACGCTGGTCTGCATCTGCACGTCGTTTATCACCTGTGCGGGATGATGGGAGGGAGGCGATCTCTGTCTTACATAACAGCCTGGAAGAGGCATGAAGACATTATTCTCTTAATCTGAAGGGGCGGCTGGAACATCTCTCTTCTTGTAGCAGACGGCGAAAGCAAATGCTTAAAGCTGATATATATATAGTGGAAATGGTCATGCTTCGTCATTGTAAAGCATCTGGGCTGTTAACTGAGAGGTTGTAGGATCAAATTTGGATGCAGAAATGCAAAATATTTTAATAGTCTCTTAAAGGGTTAGTTCACCCAAAAATGAAAATTCAATCAGTAATTACTCACCCTCATGTTGTTCCAACCATGCAAGTCTTTCGTTCATCTTCGGATCACAAATTAAGATATTTTTGATGAAATCTGAAGGCAGTCTCACTCCTCCATAGGCTTTCAGAGGGACCCAAACTCGCCGGCCCAGAATAGTTATTTAAACATCGTCACAATAGTCCAAGTGACTACAGTGGCTCTGCATTAAGTTTATCAACAACAAAAATAACGACTTTATTCCACTATTCATTTCCTTCTCTCTGGGCCTCGAGTAAGTTCACGTAGTGTTTTTGCGCAGCGCGTCTGTGTTGCACGTAACCACGCATCACACACATGACCAGCGTCGGCCAATAGTGAGTCTACGTGGTGACGTGCAACACAGACGTGCTGCGCAGTATTGACGTCGTATGATAAACTTAATGCAGAGCCACTGTAGTCACTTGGACTATTGTAACGATGTTTAAATAACTATTCTGGGCCGGCGAGTTTGGGTCCCTCTGAAAGCCTATGGAGGAGTGAGACTGCCTTCAGATTTCATCAAAAATATCTTAATTTGTGATGCGAAGATGAACGAAAGACTTACATGGTTGGAACAACATGAGGGTGAGTAATTACTGATTGAATTTTCATTTTTGGGTGAACTAACCCTTTAATGCAGAGTTATTTATCTGTCTGTTAGTTGTGTATTGTGTTTGGTGGCTGTATGGTCGGTGGCAGACCAGTTTCCCTATCGGGATTAATAAAGGTATCAATCAATCAATCAATCAATCAATCAATCAATCAATCAATCAATCAATCAATCAATCAATCAATCAATCAATCAATCAATCAATCAATCAATCAATCAATCAATCAATCAAACAAACAATCAAACTACATATTTTTAACTAGTGTCTTAATGGCTATCCAGTCTTACGGATTTAAGGATGCCTTTTACGGCTTATCTAGTTTGTCTTGTCCACCAATCTTCAATCAGATAGTCTTAAGATGTGTCTGTGTTTAAAAAAGTTTTTTTTTGTTTGGACTATTTATCTTATTTTTTTGGACTAGGGCTGCACAATTTTTACATAATTTAAAAAATGTCAATCGGATCACAAGTGGACAATGCAGGTATAAACGGGGTTTTAAGCGTTTCAAGCTTTCCCACTTTCGACCACTTCCAGAAATAGTCAAAAAACGCATTGACCGGATTGCTCGCTTATGTGGTCGAATGCGTTCAAACAGCCACAAAAGACCATCTGCTCTCCGCCTACTGACCTAATGCCTAAACATTATGGGAAACAAAAGCTGCTGCTCTCCGTATGTTTTACTGTCATCTCCGGTCGTGTTCATATGTAATTGGTGCGAGCTTATTTCGTTCATTAGATCGAAAGATCTGAAAAAGCCGATACATTTAGACCCTCCCCTTGAAGAAATCAGGACAGAAGTGGATAAAAGAGACGGATTAAAACACCAGGAACGGGAATGTGTCTCCCTCGTCTACTTGTGATCCAATCGACCAAAACGAATCTTAACACCAGATGTAAACATGGCCTAAAAGTCCACCGATTATTGGGCAAACTCGCTCGTTCACTTGTCTAATCAAATACCCAGTTACTAGTCAGCCATCTTTACTCATTCCCAGTTGTTTCCCGTCCTTGAGTTAGTCATGTAAACCTTGGTTACTCCTGTAATTAGAGAAATGTGGTGATTCACCAGTAACTTTGTGCGTTCGTTTAATCGTCGCACAGATTTTATGCTCTTAATGTTTGTTTTGCTCTCTACGCCTGTGCGCTGAAGAACAAGCCGTGCTGTTTTTAACAATCAAGCCAAGTTTGTCATCACAGAGCCGTGGGTCGATCCACACCCACGTTTACACACTCTTAACTAGTCAACACATGTGCATTTCCTTTGTAAACAACACAGCGACACGAGCATGTTTACCAATCCGTTTCTTCTTCCGATTCCCGGCCAGATGCTGCTCTTTATTTTTGAGCCATTCTGCTTTTTATTGACTTTATTTTAATAAAAATGTTTGACTTTATGACGAAGTGAGGATGGAATTGACCTATGGCTAAGCCACGCCCCCTCCACTCACTCGGACACACAGTCAACATTTGGTGACAGCTGTCACTTTAGGAGACATTTCACAATTGATGATTTTTGGTGACTACCATATATACCCGAATATAAGACGAGGTTTTTGTCCTTAAAATAGGCTGAAAAATGGGGGGTCGTCTTATATTCGCGATATAGACAAAATCACGGGAGGAAAGGGAGAAATAACAACGTAATTAATATGAAATAGTGAATGAAACGCGACCCATTAACACAAAACCAGCTTTCCCTTCCAAGATGTTAATCTGCACAAAAATCCTGATAATCGAGCCGTCGTCTGATGAAATCAAATACACATAAGATAAAGACAATATCTGTGCTGTGATTTCGGCTATACTTGCATGTAAAATTAGAGAAGCAACACGAGAGAGAGAGAGAGAGAGAGAGAGAGAGAGAGAGAGAGAGAGAGAGAGAGAGAGAGAGAGAGAGAGAGAGAGAGAGAGAGAGAGAGAGAGAGAGAATTAATTATCGGGGGGGGTTTGTCTTATATTCGGGTATATGCGGTATATGTCATCTCGAAGTCACCAAAAGGGCCTTAACTATGCATTGGAGGGTTATTTTAATAATTTTATTGTTGAGAAGGTCGATGAAAAGCTTCAGCTCCAGGCAAAAATTCACAGGTCAGTGTAAACGTGATAAACCAAAAAAAAAAAAAAAAAAAAAGTTCCCCAGTTGTTTTGGTAGAAATTTGTCTAAAATGTTGTGCTTCAATATGTAATTAATGGTTCATGATCAAATTAAATATGTACAGGTCTGAGGTGCATACTGTAGGTGTCCAGGACAAGCCTTTTTACCATCGTTACATGTATTTACATGAATCATTCAGCACAACATTGCTAACATTTGTTATCTCGGTTATTTACAGATACGTTAATGAAGCGAAGTGACATGATGTACAACGCAGCTAGAAGCTAACTTTAACGTTTTCTAACGTTAGGCTAACGTTGCGTTAGAGATGTTAAAGATAACGTTCAAATACGTTGTTGACTTTCCTTAGAACAGATGTAGACATCCTTGTTTAATTGATCAACGTTTAGTTGGTGTTGTGGTCGACCGCATAACTTAATCCAGAGCAGACACTTATCTCGGTTGAGTTGTGGCTTGGGAAAGGGTCGTCGCCTCTCGGGATACCTAGTGTCGGAGTTGATGTGCCCCATGCACACCGTTTGACCATTTTAAACTTAAAATGACAAGAAAAAAACATAAAAACGAATGAAAACTGACTAACTGCAATGCATTTCAATGGACATGGAAGCAGAGAATGTCCAAATGTATTGGGTTAGCTAAGCGCACTGTGATTGGCTCATCGCGTTTGGGGGCGTGGCTTAGCCATAGGTCAATTGGGACGTTCTCCGACTACACGAGCGTCTGTTTCTTGCATTAAAACACTGATCCACTCTTGAATGCTCATTTAAGTGCCATTAAGATGAAATCATCTGATGAATTGCATAAACAGATCCATATTAGACATATTTATGTTACATAATCATTTTAGCTTTCCACGGGGATGGTCATCAGAGATGATTATACTCTAATCATAATCTGATAATAATGATTCTCAGTGTTATGATTAAGCCACTTTATCAGCGTAATAACAGAGCGTCTGTTACTGCGAGCCCACAGACGGCTGCAGTTTCCCGTAACCGCTCGCTCACAACCAGTCGGATGAAAGATTGAAATCACACTTCTCTCGGCATCTCAGAACCAAGAGGAATGAGAACGGATCTGAAGGAGAATGAGGACGATTACACACGGCATTATGGTTATTAATATTTGTTTCGTTCTAGCTTCAGCGGGCGCTGTCGTTCCTCGAGGAATCTGCCCACGCTCCACGAGCCGTGCGATTCACAGATCCGCACACAATGGAGCAAATGAAGTAAATCATTCACCGGTTGTGTTTCGAGGCTCTGAGCCGATATTAACCTCGCCGCCCCAACGCTGACCTCCCTGTGTGCCGGAGCGCTGTAGTGCCACCGCCTCAGGGATGAGACGCACCCCGCTCCTGAATGCACACATTTATCCTCTTACACGTTCATTAATCTACTGAGAACTGTGTTATGCAACCGTGAATGAGAGAAACTGTGTGTTGCAACGCTACTAGTTTGCTTCCCAAAAACATGGTGTCGAAACTAGTGATAGATAGACTAGTCATCGCTGCAGGTTTGGGAACTTTTTTATATTTTTAGAACTTTTTATTTCTATTTTTCACAGAACAAAAGGAACATTATCTGAGACAAGTGATAAAATATCAAGAATAATACTAATAAATACAAATATTCTGTATATATATATATATATTGCTGCACCTAATATGAATGTTCACATCTTAACAAACATGATACAATAATATACAGCCATATAATGATATAAAATATATAATGTATATGAACATTTTTTTTTTAAATATTCTTTATACATGTGCCATCTCTGATTAAAACGATCAGTTTTCAATTGTAATGATGCTTGGGAACATTTTCTAATGAGTTTTCTCCAGATTTTTGCTGTCTACAGTGTTATTGTCCTTAACTAAACGTAACATCATTAAAAAACATTTGTTAATTTAAATAAAATAAACATTAACTGAAATAAAGTCAAATATTTAAAATGAATTGCATGTTGTATTTCAGTTAGTTGCCAAATTGTTTGTTTAGTTTAAGCCGAAGTAATACATATACTAAAACTGGAATGAAATAAATAAATAAAACAACAAAAACTATTTAAACCAGCAAAAAAAATAATACTAAAAGTTAAAGTAAAATGAATATGAGAATATTCAGGTGAAACTCAAAAAAAGATGAAACTAATATATTATATAGACTCATTACATGCAAAGTGAGATATTTCAAGCCTTTATTTGTTATAATTGTGATGATTATGGCTTACAGCTTATAAAAACCCCAAATTCAAAATTAGAATATTGTGAAAAGGTTTTCATAAGCTGTAAGCCATAATCATCAAAATTATAACAAATAAAGCCTTGAAATATCTCACTTTGCATGTAATGAGTCTATATAATATATTAGTTTCACCTTTTAAGTTGAATTACTGAAATAAATGAACTTTTGCACGATATTCTCATTTTTTGAGTTTCACCTGTAAATGTATAACATAATTCAAAATATTAATAAATACTGTAATACCAAATGAATGGTACATAGGCATCTGTCCTCTTGGGGAACATGCTAACTGAAATGAAATACTCTACACAGACTAGCATTATGATGGAAGATCATAATTCATAATTGATTCCAGTATAGAGTTTGACCAAAGATCCTGATCTATTAAACTCGTTTATCTTCTTCTAACTGCCCAGGGCTGCCTGAATTACAGCCCGAAGCAAACAAATGTTGATGTGAATCATGTGAGATGGAGAATTCAGGTTGTGTTGGACAGCAAATGACTCTCGGTTGTTATTTAAAAAAAAAAATGACAGTTTACTTTCTTAAGGTGAGACAAAAACAGGTTTTTTTTTTTTTTTGATTTTGGGATATTTGTCTTCAATAACATCTTCTTTCAGAGTTGTGGTGAAAAAAAGTTAAAAATACACATTTAGGTCTTTATTTTACTAACTTTGTCTGTTTGCGTCTGTAGATTTCTCATTAATTCAACAAAAGTTGGCGTTATAAATCATCATGATCCGCGATCTCTGTCTGCTCCGTCATCACACGCACCGTTAGAAAGCGTTCTCTGATGTACAATGCTGTCGGATCCAAATATGGTCATTTCCTTTTAAGTCCATTTGTAATTTTTTCCCATCTACTATGAGAACACAATGAAAAAAATATTTTTAACCTGGCTTTATCCAATACTAAGATTACGTTTTTATATTTTTTATATGCAAATTAGCGCATATTTATTTAGATATGGCCTAATTTGCATATTTAAACATTAAATTACAGAAAACTTGTAATACATTTTTTTCTCATCCTAATGTAGGTAATCAACTGGGAAAGTTTAATTGTGATATCTGCTCTATTCACCTGTAGTGTCTCGCCTTAATATACGTACTGGTCGTAAAGCATATGATTAATGTTATTCTGAAGAAGAAAACATGTTTACTTCCCAGTCTATCATCAGTGTGAGAGCAGTTTCATTTTGATTGTCGCCAGTATGAAGTGGTTCAGTGAGTGTGTGTGATCATATGCTCAGGGGTCGAGAGGTTCAGCTCTTTTCTCTGTCCTCCGCATCAGAAAAGCATGATGTATGGACTCCGAGATGCTAAAGATAGATTTGCCCTTGCTGACGCCGATTAGCGTGACCACAGCAAATCATCATTCATGATGCCACACTCTTCCTGTAAGAAAGAGGAGAGTCTTCACACACACACTACATGTGACGCAATACCCAAAACTGTATCATAATTACGGTACGCATGCTGAGATCATCTCTGAACAGTCGCTGATACTTCAGTTTTCTCACTTTATGCTGCATTTTCAGGAGCTCGTTTTCTCAAGGACAGTTTCTTGTCGGTAAATATTTGTTTAAATGATAAATAATTGTTTTAATGACTATTAATAATAGCATTGTTAATTATGTTAATACATTATATTGATTAAATAAATAATTATATTAATTCTATATTAAAATAAGCATTTTATATGATTTTTATTGCATTTTACAAAATAAAATGTATAAATATTTTATAAAAAATTTATTATGTTTTTCTATATAAAATATAAAAATATGTTTCTATAATATATTTCAATGTTTTTATATTTTTAGTGTATATATATATATAGTATTCAACTCGAAAAATTTGAATATGGTGCAAAAGTTCATTTATTTCAGTAATTCAACTTAAAAAGTGAAACTAATATATTATATAGACTCAATACATGCAAAGTGAGATTTCCAGCCTTTATTTGTTATAATTTTTATGATTTATGAAAATCCCAGATTCAAAATTAGACTATTGTGAAAAGGTTTTCATAAGCTGTAAGCCATAATCATCAGAATTATAACAAATAAAGGCTTGAAATATCTCACTTTGCTTGAATGAGTCTATATAATATATTAGTTTCACCAAGTTGAATTACTGAAATAAATGAACTTTTGCACCATATTAAAACATTTCGAGATTCGCCTGTAAACATAATTGTACGCCAATTTTTAAGGAGAGCAAAACTTTGTGACAATGACATGATTTAACGAAGACATGTTCATCAGAAGACGACAGCAAACAGAAAAGCGTGTAAAACTGAGCACTGGCGGTGTCTCTGAAGAGCTGCTTTCCCTGCATGCATTGCTGTATTGTGAGCGCACAGCTCATTTAGCTTGATTGGTTTGGCACATATTTCGACTCTGTCCTGACTCTGAGCAGCTGTTCTCTCCGCAGTCTGCAGGGTGTGATGGGTAATGTGTGTGTCTTCGGGGTCTGGTGTGTTGTCGTTCTGACAGGAGTGTATCTGTTGAATGATTTTGGTGCAGTGTCTGTCTAAAAGGAACTATGCTAATCTATATGTGACCCTGGATCACAAAACCAGTCACATGTCTGTGTTTCTTTTAAATAGCCAACTATACATTGTATGGGTCAAAATTATTAAATTTTTTTTAATGCCAAAAATCATGAGGATATTAAGGCTATGTTTACACGGTAACGATCTGAAGAGAAAACGCAAAAGTGGCGTTGCGTTATCACTTTTTATTCTGCGTTTAGACGAGCGTTATGGGGGGGGGGAAATCTGCGTGCGTATGGTGACGTAAAAGTGTGTGAGATTGGATGTAGTGTGCACTCCAGGCGGCTAGGTGGCGATGTGGAGCACTGAAAGTGAAAGACGCTGACACAGTTTGTCATGTTTAATACGGTAAAGCTGCTGCTTTAACCCTCGGCGCTCTTCACATGTCGCTCAAAAATGACAGATTTTTTTTTTTTGGCAATGAAATTAACGCTATATTTTAGTTTGATAATGTTTTGTTATTTTCCTGTACCGGCGCATGCCTGTGATGCAAACGCGTACGCGACGCCTTCACTGTCTAGCAGACTTTTGCGTTTTTACCCTTTAGACGGGAACGCGACGGTGGAGCGTTTTTAAGATTTCCACTCTGGAGGGTGGTTTCACTTTTTTTTGCGTTTTTAAGTCCCAAAAACGCCGTCGCCGTCTAAACGAAAGGCACATCCGATAAAATATGTTTACGTTTTCACCCGCGAGCGTTCTCGTGTAAACGGGGCCTTAATTAAACATCATGTTCCATGAAGATATATAGATACCGTAAATATATAAAACATGTATTTTTGTGAGTGAATGCAGCACAATCATAAACATAAATGCACAACTTTAAAGGAGATTTTCTCAATGTTTCGATTTTTTTTTCCAGATTTTCAATAGTTGTATCTCGACCAAATATTGTCCTATCCTAACAAAACCACACATCAATGTAAAGCTTATTTATTCAGCTTTCATATGACGTATAAATCTCAATTTCAAAAAATGTACCCATGTGACTGGTTTTGTGGTTCAGGGTCACGTATAGTTGACCAATATAAAATGATTCAAACTCCCTAATTGATTCCATTGAACTGATTCATCAGTGAAGCTGTTTCGAGTGCCGTGTGGAAACTGATGAATGTGATTCATAAATCACAGGAGGAGGTTCTTACAAATCATCTGCAGAAGTGCTGTAATCTTTCGACTAAACCCGCGGAGGAGGATGTTGGCTCGTTTTGAGCAGAATCTACACTGCCGTGACTAAGCGAGTCCCGCTCCACCTGTTTGGCACACATGATCATTTCTGATGAGTTCTTCCTCTTAATGAGTCAGTCATCACTTCAACTCCATTCCTAGCAGGAAGAAGTATTTCTGCACGTTAAAGAAGGACCATATCTAAAGAAATGAAGAAATGGCATGGTTTGTTTATTCGACACACGGGTCGGCCACTCATTTGAGATCACATGACCAGTTATTCTACTATTATCGAACACTTTGCCAGTGAAGTAAATGAATCATGGTTGTGCCTGTAAACAGTGTTTGTTTGTACACTGTAAATCATCCTTCCGATAATCTTTGCTTTTGCATGAAACTGCTTCTACGTCGATACATATAAAGTGGAAAGGAAAAATGCTTTAAATAGTTTTACAGCCTTTTTGACCGTAAATGTTGAATCTGAATGTGGAGCAGAGAGTCTGACACTTTTATCTGTCTGTGATATCAGCATTTGTCCACCAGAGGGAATCATTCACCTTTTGATTTGGCTCCTCAACTGGGAAAAACAAAAAAACAGACCATCAAGACCCTCATCAATATATATATATATCTTTCAGCTACAGAAATTATCTATCTATCTATCTATCTATCTATCTATCTATCTATCTATCTATCTATCTATCTATCTATCTATCTATCTATCTATCTATCTATCTATCTATCTATCTATCTATCTATCTATCTATCTATCTATCTATCTATCTATCTATCTATCTATCTATCTATCTATCTGTCTGTCTGTCTGTCTATTGTTCAGTTTGTCTGTCTATTGTTCTGTCTGTGTGTCTGTCTATTGTTCACTCTGTCTGTCTGTCTATTGTTCTGTCTGTCTGTCTGTCTGTCTGTCTGTCTGTCTATTGTTCAGTTTATCTGTCTGTCTGTCTGTCTGTCTGTCTATCTGAGTGTCTGTCTTTATTAAAAGTTTGTAAAGACAATTTTTCCTTTTCTAGTTCAAAAATAAATTAAATTTTTGAATTTCAATTCACTTGAATCCTGAACATAAAATTCAAAATGATTTTCTGCATCAGACAGCAGATCACTTAAAAATAAAATAAATAAAAATAATAAGGCCAAAGAAATCACATGGACTTGCATTAAAGGACCCAAGACCAGAATACAATATTA
Organism: Phoxinus phoxinus; assembly: GCF_949152265.1. Classification (NCBI taxonomy): domain Eukaryota; kingdom Metazoa; phylum Chordata; class Actinopteri; order Cypriniformes; family Leuciscidae; genus Phoxinus; species Phoxinus phoxinus. The sequence continues at coordinate 2,701,969 of NC_136884.1, forward strand.
TATATTCTATACTTATTATAAGTAACCACCTAGCAACCGCATAGGAAAAAACACTCTCTAGTAGTATAATGCCTTTGTTTTTTGTGTGTGTGTGTGTGTGTGTGTTTTATTTTGGTGTGGGAAGGGAACACACCACTCGCACGTCCTTCAGATAATGTCAGGTGTATCTCCACACGGCCAGGTGTCACATGACTGCGGTGAATCCTGCATGTGTGATGAGATCCTCACGTCACCTCACGTGTCCAGATGAGGGCAGTGTTGAGCTGATGCCATGTTGATTTGTGTCTCCCCTTCCTCTCAGGACTCCAGCACTAACCACACACACTCTGTGTTTCTCTCTTTCTCTCGCATGTCTACCCTGATCCCCCTCGTCATCTGAGCAGGTAAGACTCAATCTCAATCCGTCACTGCATCCATGTGTCCGAGTATGAATGATGAATCTGTTGATATGACAGCAGTGTGATGTGATGAACAGGCGTACGGGTGTTTAACGCTCGGCGACTGCACACAGATGTGCTAATACATGCCGTTCAGCAGAGGCTTTAGATCATTAGGATTGATTTTAAGAGCACATCTGGTTGCTGTGTGTGTGTTTGGTCCCTAACACCATGTTTTTCTGAGCTCTGCCCGTCTGACAGCTCGTACGACTGCTCAGGGATTTGTTGACATGTTTGAGTGGGCAGTAACAGCTACAACTATTGCTGTATTACATGGTTTTAAATGGGGTTTTAGGTACAGATTTCTGCTCTTCTGAGATGTAATGGTTCACATTTGCATAGAGATGATGGAAAAAGGACCATGTTCTGCACTTTTGGAGCATTTTCATATTTTTTTTCAACTCCTAAAGGGAATAATTAATTTTTTTTGTTGTTGCTATACTTAGAAATAAGTCGACTAAATGGCGACAGGATTTACATTTTTGGGTGATCTATAATATTATTCCAATCTTAATTGGTGACCATTCTCTCATTGATCTTTAGTTAACTAGCGGTTGTATCTTTACGATGTCTATATTTAAAGTTTGGCTCCCCACAGTCATTGAATACCTAGAATTATGATGGCAATTTCTAGGTCTTGGAATTGGAAAAAGCCAATGGGATTGTCTGTAGTGAATAGACTTTTTTTTATTTTTTTTTATAGGCTATTTGTTGTTTTCGAAAGAGCTTTTGTTGAGAAAAACGTGCATTCGAGTCGAAGATTGTTCTTTTGAGTCAGTTCAATGAACTGTTCTTTTGAGTTGGTTCTTTTCAGTGAATCTGAATGATTCATAAGCAAATCAATCTGAATCAAAATGGTGGTTAAAAATCCTTATCCAGCAATCACAAATTAACAGAAAATGATTAATGGTTGTGGTTGGAATAAACGGCTCAAAAAGTCAGTTCTTGTCATTGAATCAGATTCAGAGTGATTCATTAGCGAATCAGTGTGAAACAAAATAGATTTTAAAATCCTTATCCAGGTATCACAAATTAAAAGAAAATTAATGGCTGGAATAAACTTACATTGATTCAGTGATTCATTGATTCAGTGATTCATTAGCAAATCAGTGTGAACCAAAGTAGATTTTAAAATCCTTATCCAGCAATCACAAGTGAATCGAAACGTTGTGGTGGGAATTCATTGCCCAAAAAGTCGATTATTTTCAATTAATCTGAATGATTCATGAATCAAAATGGTTGTTCAAATCTTTATCTAGCAATAAAAATATCAAAATGGGAATTCATCACTCAAAAAGTCAGTTATTTTCTGTGAATCTGAATTCTGTGTTTAGTTAACGAATCAGTCTGAATCAAAATGCTTTATAAAAATCCTTATCCGTCAAGCACAAATGTATCAAAATGTGGTGGTGGGAATTCACTGCTCAATTTTTTTTTTTCAGTTCATTTAAATTATTAATTCATTAGCGAATCAGTGTAAATCAAAATTGATTTTAAAATCCTTATCCAGCAATCACAAATGAATAGAAACTTAATGACTGGAATAAACTGCCATTAATTCAGTGATTCATTTATTCAGTTATTCATTGATTCATTGATTCAGTGATTCATTTATTCAGTTATTCATTGATTCAGTGATTCATTAGCGAATCAGTCTGAACCCAAATATTTCTTTAAAATTATTTTCTAGCACTCACAAATGAACAGAAACTTTAAAAAAGAGCGGGAAATGTCCAGTGTTATGATTGGCTAAGGTCTACTAACCATTTACTGTGGCGATGGCGTTTTAAACGTTAGTTTTATCTGAGTAAATGTAAAAGTATATGCATTTGATTATCCAGATGTAGTAAGTGATTAGACATGGCTGACAGGAGTGTGTGTGTGTGTGTGTGTGTGTGTGTGTGTGTGTGTGTGTGTGTTTATGTCGTGATTTGTAACCGTGAGAAGATAGTGACAGACTCGCGTGGAGATGTTTGTTGATGTTCTCAGTAGAGATGCACTGATAACTCTTGTGACATGGCAATAGCTGGTAATTGTGTGTGTAAAATAGCAGTTATGTTATTTATTTATGTATTTTTATGAAGCGCTGCTGTGCCGTGTCCGTGTCGTGTGGAATTACCATAATTACGAGATGACAACTGAGCTGTCCTCGTCCAGAGTCAGAAATACTTCAGTTTCTATGGCAACACTTATAATGGATCAAAATGGTTTTGATGTGGATCAGCAAAATATTATATCACTGTGTTGAAGTTATTCAAAATCAAATTTGAATGATTTTACTTGACTAAAAATAATTATATAGTTATTATAATAAAATGTACTATTATCTACTTATATTATTATCTCAATTATCTCTCTCTATACATATATATATATATATATATATATATATATATATAGTGAATTATTATAATTATAAATAATACAATTTGAATTTAAAATCTATATAAATTAGTTTAATCATAAATATTGTTTAGTATTTTATAATATAAAATAATATGAATTAAATTATTGTTAAAAGTATTATTAAATAAATACAACATTTCATTCTAAATATTAAATAACTATTTTAATCAAAAAACTAAAATCAACCTTTTTTCCATATGAGTTTATTATATATAATTCTAAACAATAACATTTAATTAAAAATAGTAAATGTGTACATATAAATCACGTAAACTATTTTCTATATGAATTCATATTAATTATACAATAAAATTGAATGTATAATTTACTTAAATCAAATATTATCTTTCTCTACATATCTAATAAGTTATTATAATTATATATACTATATTAAAATTAGAATGTATAATCTATATTTAAATTAGTTTAATAATACATATTATGTAATATCAAATAATATTACAAATTATTAAATTCTAAAACTAAAATTATAACAATTGTAATCAAATAGCTAAAATTACCCATTTATGAACTAGTTTATTATATATAATTGAAATAATAGCATTTCATTTAAAATAATAACATTGATTTATTTAAAATGTATTAATATATAACATGTAAAATAATATATTTAAAATGTATATAATATGATTAATTATTATAATTGTAATTAAATCAGCTATTTAATTATACATTTATTATATATAGACACTAACTGCCTTTTATTGTGAGCGTTTCCCAGCATGCATCTGCCTTCAGTGAGTCTGCAAACCCTTCAGGGTCCTTGATTCTTGTCTGTATGGAAACCTGAATTAGCAGTTTTGGTTTCGGGCCAGTGTTTGTCCCCAATTTTCGCTTTCCATTTCAGCCAAAAGTAATTTCTTTTAAGTTAAACGCAAAGCATCAGCAGGAAAACAGCGAGTCTAGCACAGCCGCCTCACGCCATATGGACTAACAACAGAGTAAACAACCATAACAAAACAATCAACATCCTTCATCATCTCACGCTTTAATGGATTTGATTACGCAGGCCTGAGGGTTTGCAGCTCGCGGCCGGTGTGATGCGGAGGAACGGCAGATAGGAGGCGCTGTTGTCATCACAGTCAGAAGTTCAGGGTTAACATCTGAATATTTGCATGTGAGGAATCCAGAGGAATCTGAATGTCACGTTTCTCCATGAAGGCGCGTTCGCTTGGAGAGAATGTACCCGTGATTCGGGTCTTCGTCGCGTTGCCTGTGCGAGTGTATCATCAATCTGTGACCTAGTTTCTGAGGGTTCAGCTTTAGCTTGCAGGCTCCATACTGAGCCCAGGGCCAGTGCTGTGGGACCAGCAGAACTGGAGCAGGATTCAAGATTCAAGAACTTTATTTGCCATTTGTGTTTGCACACATAGGAACTCTTGTGCGGTTATTGCT
>NC_136884.1:2708727-2872538 GCF_949152265.1 Phoxinus phoxinus
CATATATATATATATAGATAGATAGATATAGATACAGTGTATATATATATATATATATACTAGGTATTATATTATATGTGTGTATATATATATATTTATATATATTCCAAACATAGCCATATTGACATCTATGCATTTCATTGTGAGCGTTTCCCAGAATGCATCTGCTTTCAGTGAGTTTGCAAACCCTTCAGGGTCCTTGATTCTTGTCTGTATAGAAACCCATTATGCTGTTCACCAGTGACTCACAGTAAGACTTCAGCGAGAGTAACAAGCATTCACACTGAAACACAAATGCACAGGGACTTTGTGAAAAGCGCATATTGAAGCGCTGGCAAGCATGACTGCATCCTCGTACAAGCATGTAAACACGTACTTAAAGTCGCAGGAACGTGAGGTGTGCAGTTTATTGTTATATAACATCTGAGAGCGGCTATCAGAGAAACCAGTCCAACGCTCTCTATCTCCCTCTCTTCTCCCAGAGGAAATCTCGCCCTATCTCACCGATCGCATCCAGGAGGTGCTGGGATGAGATATTCAGTGCATGTTATATAGCTAGAGGGTTTTTTATGGTTTAAGCGCCAGCTTCTTTTTGCCTCGTTCCCTAAATCTGACTAATTATAACATGAATGAGGCATTTTTATATAGTGCTTTCATATACTACTGTACACCCAAAGCGCTTTACAATCATATCAGGGAACCACCGCCAGTATAGTAACCTAGTGCAGAAAGGGAAATATAAGCTATTGAGAAGGAAATAACAAGCTGTGCGTTGTCATACTTGTTTTACAGTAAATTGCTCTGGAAGCAGCTCACTCCTTTGTTTAGTGATGAACGTGTGGCGCTGTCCGTGTGTGTGTGTGTGTGTGTGTGTGACAGAAGCACCAGCGGATAATGAGATGCCTTGTCAGATCCACGCAGGTGTGCTGGAGACGCTGAGCTCATTCTGTCTCTCTGGAGACTCACACTAAACTGCTGTTTGCTCTGTATTTACAAAAGTTCGATGGAAATCCGGCCAGAAATAAAGCCTGTTATTCTTGGATTTTTGTGGTGAGGAGGAATTTTGTGAAGGAATAATATTACCCTAAATTATGGGTTTAAAATGTATCGCGGTTGACTGAGCCGAAGGAACCAAATAGTTTCCTCAAAGTCGGTGATTTGAGCAATGTTTTTTTCTTCTGCTGGCGGGCAGAATTCGGCCGAGCTGCAGCAATCGTGTGCATTCGCTCTTGCGAAAACTTTATTGTGCCCAGTGACTGTTGTCTTACGCATGAAGCGACGCGGCCGACCTCACAGCACTTCTTTGAGCTGAATTCATGTGAAATGTGCTGCAGTTTTCAGCGCTGACAGATCCAGACTCTGTTCCACTGCAGTTCGCACGATTACAGGCTGTCCTCGTGTCCTGTGCTCAACCCATAAATCACAATCATTTAAAATACTGGCGCCACATACACTCTCTTATATTTCTGTTCCATTCAGGGTTGAGCATAATTCAGAATTGAAGAATGCATCCATCCATCCGTCTGTCTGTCTTTTTCTCCGTCTATCCTTCTATCTATTATTCTATCCATCCATCATCTATCAGTCCATTCATCCATCTATCTGTCTGTCTTTGTTGATCCATCCATCCATTCATCCATCTATCAGTCCATCCATCCATTCATCATCCATCCATTCATACATCCATCCATCCATCAGTCCATTCATTCATCCATCCATCCATCTGTCTGTCTTTATTGATCCATCCATCCATTCATCATCATCCATCCATCTGTCTGTCTTTATTGATCCATCCATCCATTCATCATCATCCATCCATCTGTCTGTCTTTATTGATCCATCCATCCATTCATCATCCATCCATCCATACATACATCCATCTGTCTGTCTTTGTTGATCCATCCATCCACCCATCCATCTATCAGTCCATCCATTCATACATCCATCTGTCCATCTTTGTTCATCATCCATCCATCCATCCATGTATCAATCATCTATCATCCATCAATCATCTATCATCCATCAATCATCTATCATCCATCAATCATCTATCATCCATCAATCATCCATCCATCCGCCCATCCATCCATCCATCCGCCCATCCATCCATCCATCCGCCCATCCATCCGCCCATCCGCCCGCCCATCCGCCCATCCATCCATCCGCCCATCCATCCATCCATCCGCCCATCCATCCATCCATCCATCCATCCATCCATCCATCCATCCATCCATCCATCCATCCATCCATCCATCCATCCATCCATCCATCCATCCATCCATCCATCCATCCATCCATCCATCCATCCATCCATCCATCCATCCATCCATCCATCCTAAATTGGAGTCTAAAAACAACCCTGGCCCCATCATGCAAATGAAAGAGCCTTTTCATTGAATTTGAACTCCCAGGTGCTTTTTTTATTTAAGTGTGCATGTCTTTAAACGGTCTTTAAATATCATGAAACATCCACCGGCCTCCCTGCCATAATCCAGAGGGACGCCAGACTCAGTGTAACGTGGGCATTTCAAAGCTCCCTTTACTTTCTTTCATTTCTCAACTTAACCCCTTCATATTCTCCACTCTGTCAGAGGGTTTTAGCGCATTAGTGGTGGTGTGTAGCCATTCACACCCCTGTCAGATTGTCTGAAAGCCTCAGTGGGACGTAGAGTGAGGGAGGAGAGATCGACAGCCAGGCAAGGTGAGCCCGTACATCACTGCATAGCGTTAGCACTTAAATCGCAATCCTCAACTGAATTCTTGCTTTGTGCTTTTATCGCCGGTAAAGGGAAAAAAAAAAAACAAAGACGAAACTCACGCAGAGTTCAGATATTTCCCCAGAGCCTGAAGGAGAACAGCGCTTCCCTCACCAACAACAAAGACATCGAGCAGCAGCGTCTTCACAGAAACATCGTTTAAAAACGCTCCCGTTAATTGAGTCGTTGAGGGAGATGCCGCTTGTCTGGAAGGATTTACATAAAGAGAGGGAAATGTTCTCTGGGCCTTCGACTCTTTGGGTCTTTTTTATTTCGACTTCTGCCGGCACATCGGTCCCAGTCGCCTCCTACAATAACACACTCATCCATCAAGACATAATTGCTAATATTGGCCGACCGTGTTATTAATATCGTGGCGCTGTGGATCATTTTTTCAGCAGTGAGGATATTACAATGCCAAGCCTCATGAATTGCACACTGATACAAATCTAGATGGCCTTTTATATAATCGCTTATTGCAGCAAACCGACTTTTATTGCCTGGTGGTGCAACAACAGAGATTCATTGAGGGAAAAATCGGACTCGCTTGTTGCAGAAGCATCATGTCACGTCTGCTTTCTCCATAAATAAATGCTACTTTACCACTCAAACCAGGTCGGCGTCAGGATATGCATTTCATTTGGCAGCAGCACGGCTCTTGAGACAGTAATTGGTGTCATTCTGTCAGAGTTGGTAATGCGACGGGATCAGTGTGATGCATCAATAATTCACGTTTCCTTTTAAGCCGTGATCGATGCACGCCTGGCAAACAACATGCACCAGTTTTGTCACCCCTCGCCGTTGGGTATCAGTGCCACTCGGTAAACATTACACATCACAGGTAGGCAGATATGTCGAGGTTTCGTTCCACAGGCTTGATCCAAGTCTTGTCCCCACTTTGCAAGGCTGTTCCATCTCAGCGCCTTTCATCTTGCAACTAGTGGCAGCATCTTATCATCGGCTCTGGCGGGGCGCCCTTCGCCAATCTGTCTCTCTAATCTCTCAGGCCTTGCTCGTATCAGCTCTCTCTGCAAAAACCCTTCTGATTTCCCTGCCCTTCTTTTCCCAAATCACTAGGAAAAGCACAAACAGAAGCTGTTGATTTTCCCCGTGTTTAAAGGGATAGTTCGGCCAAAAATGATGTTAAACCCATGATTTACTCCCCCTCAAGCCGTTCGAGATGCATATGTCAATAATTTTTCAGACAAACACATTTTCAGTTATTTTAGAAAATGTCTTAGATCTTTAAGTGGTTATAATGTCAAGTTATGGGGTCCAACTCCTTCAAGTCCCAAAAATGTGCATGCATCCTTCACAAAAGTAATCCATCTGGCTCCAGGGGGATAAACGAAGGCCTTCTGAGGGTAATCTGTGCGGTTTTGTCGTAAAAATAGACATATTTAAACCTTTATAAATGAAAATAACTGGCTTCCGGCAACAGTCGACGGGAGATGGTTGCCGGCGTATGAAGTAGGACGTAGCGTAGGAAGCGTCGTGACGTAGAACTCAATATCCTCTTCGCTAATATCCAAATCCCCCGACATTTTCTTTTAAATACACGTTTTTTAAATCGCGTAAATCCTGAGTGGAGTTTTGTTTTGTTCTGCGCTGTCGCGTTCGTTCTACGTCATGACGCTTCCTACGCTACGCCCTACGTCATACGCCGGCAATCATCTCCCGTGAACGCGCGTCGACCGTTGCCGGAAGCCAGTTATTTTCATTTATAAAGTTTTAAATATTTATATTTTTGCGACAAAACTGCACGGATTACCCTCAGAAGGCCTTCGTTTATCCCCCTGGAGCCGGATGGATAACTTTTGTGAAGGATGCATGCACATTTTTGGACCCCATAAATTAACATAACATAACCACTGAAAGATCTAAGACATTTTCTAAAATAACTGAAAATGTGTTCGTCTGAAAAATGATTGACATATGTATCTTGAACGGCTTGAGGGTGAGTAAATCATGGGTTTAATATAATTTTTGGCCGAACTATCCCTTTAATCAGTGTTGAAATAATCATGAAGCGGTCTCTGAAGTTGTCGGCCATGGATTCCTCAGACTTTTTCAATGCTAGACGTGTCTATGGTGTAAGTGCCTGCACTTTAACACGGATTTTCTTTCGTAGATGGATAGACATAGTTTATTGGTTCCTGAGGGTGAATTTGGGTGCATAACAGAAGCCGAATTAAGTGTAAATTGCCCATAAAACACCACCACATGTCTACATGGTGCAATCAAACAAAGGGTAAAGTGGGGAATAAAAATCTATTATGCCGTAATGCCAATATCTTAACGTGATTTACACAAGTATAACACGTTCCTGAATAAGCATCCTATCTAATTTGACACGGAGTCTTTAAAAACACTAATAATTTTATATAAAAAATAATTACCTGTTTTTATATTGTATTGTGATTCAGACATTCACTTTAATCCTTTAAAACTATTATTATTTTGTGCATAAGTGATAATGATTTGTCTGTGACTATTTCTACAGGTTGTATCGTTTATGAGCGAGTCATTTGAATCATTGAATCAATCAGCATTAATACATTTATGAATTAAACAAGTGATTGTTTTAATGAGTGATTCTTTTGAATCATTCACACAGTTTGTTTAATAACATGAATTCATTCAGCAATGGAACAAGCGATTGCCTTTTTGAGTGAGTTTTTTTAAGTCATACACCCAACCGATTTATTAAAAACATTAAATTATTTACTTAACTGATTAATTCAAAACACAGATGCATTCAGGAACAAATTAATTTAGCAGTATACCGTGTGTGTGTGTGTGTGTGTGTGCACTGATGTGAAGGAATCATTATAGTACCAAATACTCCACTTGTCCAATTAGGGTTTATGTACCTTGCAGCTTTTCAAGCATTCATTCATCTAATCCCATCCTCATTTCCATCCAATCTGTAAAGCAGAACATCTATGCAGCCAACCCTCCATGAATCCAGCAGAGCTGTGGCCAACCAGCTTATACAATTACTCACTTCAGACCCGTGAGCAAGGAAACCGAGGCCATTTCAGAGCCGAGCCAGAGTCACACCGGCCGGACATACAGCGTACATGGTCTCGCTCAAGGGTTTCGCGTTAATGGACGTGTCATGTCAACGGTTTATGACCCTGCTAGCAAGCAGTGAATGACTTATATAATAATGCTTTTTGATACAGTGGCAGATCTTGACAAGGCCGTTGCGTGTGTGTGTGACAGCCTTGTGTAGCGGCACACAATGGGCTGTTTCTTGCGGCGCGCAGCACAATGTCACACTCGGCAGTCAGCAGCACATGGCAGTCACCAGCACACAATTATGCCTCACAGATGAGCTCTCACTCTCCATCATGCTGAGCGGCCTCATTCTTTCAGCATCCCGAGCCTCTTTCGACCCCGCAAGCGAGATCTTTTCATCGCTGGGAGTCAGTGCTCATGAGTTACTGCTGGGGTAATAGAGGAAGACCTGTCAATATGCCTTCCCTGTCCTCGATACATCACCGAACAGACACACATTCACATACCCAGTGTATATATATACATACATACGGTGAAACTGGAAAAACTAGAAAATGGTGCAAAAGTTCATTTATTTCAGTAATTCAACTTAAAAGGTGAAACTAATATATTATATAGACTCATTACATGCAAAGTGGAATATTTCAAGCCTTTATTTGTTATAATTTTGATGATTATGGCTTATAGCTTATGAAAATCTTTTCACAATATTCTAATTTTGAATTTGGGGTTTTCATAAACTGTAAGCCATAATCATCAAAATTATAACAAATAAAGGCTTGAAATATCTCACTTAGCATGTAATGAGTCTATATAATACATTAGTTTCACCTTTTAAGTTGAATTACTGAACTTTTGCACGATATTAAATTTTTTCCAGTTTCATATGTACACTGTATATAAAGGAATCACTCATAATAACTCCTAAAATGTGAATGTAGACCGTATATTGCATGCTGATATAATTTTACAAGTAACAGCTATAATTGCGTTTTAAATTTGAAAAAAAAAAGTTCCTAAAGTTATCTACTTCCAATTTTGTCCAAAGTATTTTTTTTCTTATATTATGCTGATATAATAACATTAAATATATAATCATAAATAAAATTGGTTAAAAATAATTGTAAAAGTATAAATTGTATTTATAAAGTAATTAATATATTCTTTATGCAATAGGTTTTAATAATTGTTTGCTGATACCGATATGGTAACTCGTATTGTTTACATGTAGGCATTGTAATGTTTTGTTTGTCTTAATCTGTTTGAATGGTTGATGCTGTGATTTATTAATTTATTTATTTTTAAGCGTTTAACTGCAGTTTTTCAGTCATCTTGCTTTCATTTGTAATGTGGTTAAAGATATTACTAGGAAAATTATGATCTGCGGTGCCACACCATTTATTTTTCATTTCTATATTTATCGTTCTTGTTGTAGGACGTACATTGAAATGTACATAAATCAACATAAAACTAGCGTGAAATATGATGCTCTCGCTGGATGATTCTTGCTTTATAAGCTATTGTTTTTTGGTGGGAAAATCTACAATGATAAATGCCATGATTTATTATTAAAAAATCAAACAGGATAGGATGAACATTATGCACTGCTATAAAACAGCTGGTGTTTAGTCAGATCATTTACGTTAGTTTGAGTGTTTAGTAGAAGAGAGAATGTTTTTTTATTTCTTCATGGCTTTGTGTGCATGCATATGATGGGTGGAGTATGGGTAATATCTCTCAAGCGGGTTGTAGCATCTCTAAAATAAAGTGTGTCCAAAATCAACAGCGCACAGCAGGCGAAGCTCTTGTGTAAAGTTTGTGTGGAAACCCTCCAGTTATTCCAGTGAAGACTAGCACAGTTAGTGAATTTCCATTGCGGTAGTACAAGACCATTACCTAACTAAATGGTTATTGCACTTTTTTTTACTATGGAAATGTGGTCTCGCAATGATCATAATGGATGTGGCCGCTCACGCTGAAACCTTTTGTGCTCCCAGACTAATATGTATGATTGGAGTCTGTTGCTTACAGATGTCTGAGAGGAAATGACATATTTGAGAAGCGTTTACTCATTATTTAAATATTCGTCTGCTCACAACATGCAAATGAAGTCCATTAGTGGGCAATTCAACAGACAGTGATTGACAACCTGAACTTGAGGAGCGGCTGTCGAGCTTTAATTATAAAGTGTGAATGTGTGGTCCGATGGCATAGTTGACACAAAATTATATCATCATTACGATGTATTACGTTTTCCCGTGCTAACCGATCATTATTTTGCTCTGGAAACAATTTTGTATCTGTATCCGTGAGATATATGGGGTGTTTTGCAAACTACTTTATTCTCCTCGTTGTAGGTCTCCGTGGATGGCAGTGATTGATTAATCAAGTCTTTGGCGTATTAAAAATACACCTTTGAAGAAATCTGATTGACATTTTTGCCGCTTTTGCATCATGAATCATTTGTCTGCATTACGGGGCTTTAGTATGTGACTGAAATGGTTGCAAATGTGAGACAAATACAAATTTGTGACATTCATTTCATCAATTACTCGCACTCATTATAGTGTGTAAAACCCTTAAAGGATTAGTTCACTTTCAAAATATTTTTGCTGATAATTTACTCACCCCGATGTCATCCAAGATATCCATGTCTTTCTTTCTTCAGTCGAAAAGAAATGTAGGTTTTTGAGGAAAACATTCCAGGATTTTTCTACACAGAGTGGTCTTCAATGGCAGCCATCTATCCCAATGTTCAAAAGAAGGTTCAAATGTCCGTCTCAATGCAGCTTCAAAGTCTCGACACGATCCCAGTCGAGAAATAAGGGTCTTATCTAGCGAAACGATTGGTCATTTTCTAATTTAAAAAAAATTTATATACTTTTTAACCACAATTGTTTGTCTTGTGCTGGTCTGCGACGCGCCACGCATTACGTCATCACGTTGGAAAGGTCACGTGTCACGTCATCTATCTAAGTTATTTGTCTGTGTACTCCGGTTCAAGAAAGTAGGGAAGGGCGAAAAACTCGTAAATTTTCTCCTCCAACTTCAAAATCATGCAAAAATCTTTTTCATTTATTTTAATTTAAATTTTTCGTGACATTTCTAACGTGATGACGTAATGGTGTCTCAGACCAGCACAAGATGAACAATTGTGGTTAAAAAGTATTTAAGTATTTTTTTTTTTTTTTTGAAAATGGCCGATCGCTTTGCTAGATAAGACCCTTATTTCTCGACTGGGATTGTGTCGAGACTTTGAAGCTGCATTGAGACGGATATTTGATCCTTCTTTTGAACATTGGGATAGATGGTTGCCATTGAAGTCCAATCTGTGTAGAAAAATCCTGGAATGTTTTCCTCAAAAACCTAAATTTCTCTTCGACTGAAGAAAGAAACACATGGACATCTTGGATGACATGGGGGTGAGTAAATTATCAGCAAAATTTTTTTTGAAAGTGAACTAATCCTTTAAGAGATTTAAGTCCATACAACAACCACTTTATTGCTTCAAATAGTTCATAAAGAGATCATAAAACTAATCCATATGAATTGAGCAGTTTAGTCCAAAATTTCTGAAGAGTCTGGATCACTTTATTAGATTTGGATCTGATTTAATTTAGGCTTTTATTCACATATTAACATTGATCAACATAAACCTCATTGGTTATTAGCTCAAATGCGCTGTGTAACACGAGAATGTCATGCGTCAGCATCAAATGGAAACTTGAACAGCTTCTAAACAACTTTTATCGGCCAATTTAGTAACTTGTCAACATGTAAACAAGTCTTTTATTTTCCAGGACTCGAAAGGTTTGCTTGAGGTGCTCTTTGGATGGGATAATCATATGTAACAAAAATTCAGGAAACTCCAAGGCACTGTCTTTAGAAAGATTAAAAAGCCTTTGTTATGGTCCCATCTTACACCTTTAAAACACTCCCTGACGAAGGCTTGTTTGCCGAAACACGTCGGAGTGTTTTAAAGGTTTAAGATGACAATAACAATAAAGGATTTGTAATCTTTCTAAAGAGAGTGCCTTGGAGTTTCCAGAATTTTTGTCATTTATTTATTTATTTATTTATTTTTAACAGTGCATTTCTGTATGTGTTTGTGTTAGTTTGCATCAGTCATCAGTGTGTGTTGCATCAGTATTTAGTATTTTTCTGGTATAGTACCAAAGCCATCATTGTGGTGATGAGCAAACCCTATATACTGTGCTGTAGATTTTCTCTCTGATCGTCATCCATTGCATCTACAGCCGAGTGTTTTTTTTTTTGAGTCGAGGGATAGAGTTTGTCATCTGTGGATTAAGGCCTGACTGGAAATCTTTAACTGCGTAAGAAAATCCACATGTTGTCTGCAAGGCTCATCCGTAAAGCCAGCGAGCGCGTTTGTGATTAAGTCCCCGCGTCGTGGGGGAACGTCCAGGCTACGTGTTCGGCTTTTAAAGCCATGAATGATTGAGAGGATAGAAAGACGCCAGGTTATATTCTTATCAGCCCGAGCCTCCGGATGTCTGTAGTCTCCAGGAGTCACCTTATGTAATCTGGGAATCTGCTTGCTCAAAGAAGCCGTTCCCAGCGGTCGACACTGACACAATCTGTATCACGGGCTTGTGTTGAATCATGCATTCAGCGTGCACATTAGCAGCATGATATTCTGAGAATCCTCTCCTGTAAAACACAGAACATGACCCGACTACAGAGCCTGCATCACAGCGCTTGGTCCCGGAGAGATGAGTGCTCGGCGTAGGCGTAGAGGAGAGAGTCTCATCCACCCACAGACAGACCTGGTGTTCACCACAGGATCCACTGCAGAGCTTCAGCGCAGGGAAATTAACCAGTGCGGGTATTATTAAGAGAACAGGATTGTTGAAACACCTTTTTTTTGTCTGAGACCCCCTTTTTTCCAAGAAAATATTCACATTTAATGAATGTGTAAAGCTTGCAGCAAGGGTGAGAAAATATGTTGTTTTCAAACAAACGGTATGTTTACTGTAACCAGATATGTTTATGCACAAATAATAGCCTATAATATTGAAAATACAATTACAAAAACATCAGTAGGCCCTTTGTAATTTAAAAACGTAAGCCTAGGAGTAGTCTATAAATTGGCCGTATTTGAAATGCAATAACATTATTCACACTGGTGTGTAGGTAAAAAAAGAAAGAATATAAGCTATTAATAAATGACTGCTGTCTGGGACCTCAATACTTGCATGTTATTTGTAAGGCTTTATCAATGTGAGGCTTTATTTTTGACGCTTTTGGCGCTATAGTGAGCGATAATAAACTTGCGTTTATTAACAGAATAATGCGTCTTCCGGAAGAACATTGTAGCCGGAACTACTTCTCTCTGTGTACGTCTATGACGAGTCACGCCGGTCTTAGACTACTCCGCATCCGAACCCATGTAAAATAGTCCCAATGTAGACACTTATTATAGGAGTACCATAGTGGTTCAGGATAATACAAAAACACGGATTGAAAAATGGATTCATGATGAACTTGCTCATTATATAAATTTTGTACATTTTTAACAGAAAAAAGTTAAGGACTTTTATTTAATCCTCATTGCTCAAAACTTTTCAAAATATGACGCAACCCCCCACAGAGTTCGCTAAGGCCCCCTTGTGGGATGATTTAAAGGAACACTCCACTTTTTTTTGGAAATAGGCTAATTTTCTAACTCCCCGAGAGTTAAACAGTTTTACCGTTTTCTAATCCACTCAGCCGATCTCCGGGTCTGGCGGTAGCACTTTTAGCATAGGTTAGCATAGATCATTGAATCTGATTAGACCGTTAGCATCTCTCTAAAAAAAAATGACCAAAGAGTTTCGATATTTTTCCTATTTAAAACTTGACTCTTCTGTAGTTACATCGTGTATTAAGACCGACAGGAAATTTAATGTTGCGGTTTTCTTGGCCAATATGACTAGGAACTATGTAATAATCCTGCGTAATAATCAGGGAACTGCTGCCGTACCAGCAGCGCAATGATATTACGCAGTGCCTGAAAATAGTCCCCAGCTCGGTAACTTCCAACGTGACCGGCACTAAGTGTGTAATATCATTGCGCTGCTGGTACGGCAGCAGTTCCCTGAGTATTACGCAGGATTATTACATAGTTCCTAGTCATATTGGCCTAGAAAACCGCAACTTTTAATTTTCTGTCGGTCTTAGTACACGATGTAACTACAGAAGAGTCAAGTTTTAAATAGGAAAAATATCGAAACTCTTTAGTAATTTTTTTGAGAGAGATGCTAACGATCCTCCCATGTTAATCTACTAACTCTCCTGACTGCTTTGTCGGACAAAATGGCGGATGGCGAATTATGATTGGTCAGATCACCTGTCAATCAAGCTCCCTGCGAAGGGTCAATTCTTTAAGTTCTGATTCTAATTTCTGATTGGATGAGTTTGAACCATAATGATTGAAATTAAATAAACGATTTTGTTGCCAAATTGCAACAAAAAAAGAAAAGAAACAAATGCAAAAAGAATGGCTAAGAATTCTCTTTTATGTGTGTTAAAACAACTGCCCTGCATATGGTCCATGCTCATGGATTACAGCTTTAGCATCCTGTATTGTGGAGATAATAATAGTTCAGCACACATGATGTTTGGTTTCAGAGTGAAATGCCCCAAGATCTCTAAATCTTCTGCCAAACCACTGTCTCCAGCAAAGACGATGTCTCGACAACTTTTCCCAAACTCTGAGCGCGAGCCCAGGGCAGAAGGGGGGGAAATAACATGGTTTATGAGAGCTTGGCATGTAATATTATATCCATCCATTTCCTCAGAATTTCCAACATAAGCTGAAAGGATTGTAGGTATGAAATATTGCCATCAGCTGCACAAGTTTTTGTATTAGCAAAGTTTCTAGGAACTCTGTAAACAATTTCAGCATCAGCACCGACCCTTCATTACACACATGATTGTGTTGGTCTATCGGAGGCCTGAGGGGTTTGATAACCAGGTTTGATCTTGTATCTGTCCCGAACTTCTTTCCACAGAACTGCGCTGTTGTTTCATGATATCTGCTTTTGAAAACTTTCCAATGGGCCGTTGCTGGTTTGAAGAGCAGAATGAAATATTAATGTGATTTTGTTTGGCCAAATGAGACGATGTGAAAGTTGCTGTTTTGTTTTGAGACAGAATGCATGGAAAAAAAGAGCCAATGAATTATTTAAATGAATGAAACGGAGACTTTACTAGGTTACTCTCCCTTTCTTCACAGCTCTGAAATTAAGGGTTGGTGCAACATGTAAACAACAAACTAAATCTATTATGGCAATGGATTGGTTTTTTCCCCCTTCTACATGACCTGACATTTCAAGTACCCCAAAACCTTGTCATTACACTAGTTTTGCTTATAAAATACACGTACCTCCTAAAAAAATCCCACTTAAAACCTCTGACTAGACCAACTTTACCACATTAAATCAGAAAAAAAACATTTTTCCTGTTCCAAACAACCTAAGCTGCTAATTCTGTCCACCTGGAAAGGGCAGACCTGTCCACGCCACTGACATTTAATGCGTCTGACATAGCCTGTGTGTGTGTGTGTGTGTGTGTGTGTGTGTGTGTGTGTTGAGTCCTGTGCTCCGCCATCTCCTTGACCTCCTGGGTCAGCGTGACGAAATACCCGTCTCTCCGCTTAGTGTTTGCTTGACTCCTCTGACATTACGGCCCACTCTTCACCTGTCCTCCTCTCGTCTGTCCTCTCCTCCCCGTCTCCGACGACACGGTAAATATCACACTGTTACCTTGGCAACATGCATCCGACATTCCTCTTCCATTCATCAATGCGCATGCATCCCAAAATAAACAGTGTGTTCACCGGAGCCGTGAAGGACAAAACCGCTCAATAAACACAGCAAATAAAGAAAATATCTGTAAATATCACCGTTTTTATGATTAAATAATAATCTGTCCATCAAGATGACATCGATTTACCAGTTTTTATTATAATCGCATTGCTCAGTATGCTCATATGTAATCATATGATATAAAAACTATTGCATCTAAAGTTTTATATTGTTACGGAGTCATTGTGAAGTGATTCATTTAAAGAACTGGTTCATAAGAGTAATTTGTTGTGAATCAGACTACACTGATTGCGCTGATTGTTGTCTTTTAATCTAGTTTTTATCAATTTTGATGATTATGGCTTACACAGCTTATGAAAACCCCAAATTCAAAATTAGAATATTGTGAAAAGGTTTTCATAAGCTGTAAGCCATAATCATCAAAATTATAACAATTAAAGACTTGAAATATCTCACTTTGCATGTAATGAGTCTATATAATATATTAGTTTCACCTTTTAAGTTGAATTACTGAAATAAATGAAGTTTTGCACCATATTCTAATTTTTCCAGTTTAACATGTTGAGGAATTATGCATGCACATCATTTACAACATTGTTTTTTGGTTTTACAAGTTAAAAATAGTTCCATTCTGTTTAATGAAACCACACGTTACATGTGAAACAAAGGCATGATGTGTGAAATATTACTTGGGCTGTGCAGATGTTGTCTGGTAGCCTTCCGGGAGCATCCAGTCAATTTACTTATTAAATATTCATGAGCCAGGATTTCAGCAGATTGTTTAATTCACCAGCTGATTAGTGCACAACGTCTGCCAGTCAACGTCTGATCAAGTAATTAATATTCATGAGCAATGACTACACTTTAGCAGTAAACTGCAGCATAGATCTTTACCGTTTCACATTCTCTATTAGTGTTTTATATATATCACATATGTGGTCATTTTAATTGTAGTCTCGGAAGTCCTGTGTTGCATTTACAGACAAACTAAGTGTCACATGTGAGTGTGTCCCGTATAACCTGTGACACACACACACACACACACACACACACACACACACACACACACTGGCTGCAGGCGAGCTTTAGTTACAGCTGATGAACACAGCTGTGCGCTTAGAGAACACTCCACTGTGAACAAATGACCTCCATCACACACCACACACACACACACACACACACACACACACACACACACACACACACACACACACACACACACACACACACACACACGTCATTCCCCCAGGCGTTCGCTGTGTCCCATGATTCATTTCTGTCCTGTCTGTCCCTCTGCTTTAATGCTGTTGAGACACTAGATGCACTGTCATGAGCTTCAAAGAGACGTCCAGAGAGAAGACTTTTAGAAAAATGACCCTAACCACCCCAAATGATTTTTGGGCTTGAGTGTGCAACCAGATACGCCCATCTGTGTGAGTGCCACGTGTTCGGATCAATCCAGGTCAAGCACTTACAATACCATCTGCTTTTAAAAGTTCTGCCAGTCTGTAAACCGTCAGTCCCAGAGGACTTAAAGCTGCAGATTTATTTCCACAATGAAGATCATATCCTGCAAAGTCCACACGAAATCAGAATCTCTTAATACATTTAATAAAAAAATATTAGTGCATGTTCCAAAGAAATAAAAAGTGAATTTTCAGTTCAATCAATTTATGTTGGATGAAATCAAGTAAAAAAAAAAAAAAATAGGTTGCATGCAAATGCAATTTCATGTCGACTTTTAAGTAATTTACCGTGTAAAATAATAGCGATGATAAATTTTTTTATAAATAAATTATATATATATATATATATAAAAGCATACATATTAAGACTGTAAATTATGCATAAAGTAAATTTATCAAGTTTTAAGGGTGTTTATCTATTTTTAATGGAACAAACAACAAAATATAGATATATAGCAGTGCGGTGCATTAGTAAGAATACTTCATAGGCCAGCAGTCATGCATTTCCCCTGAAACATACTAATGGTTGTACCATCGCATCCACCATCTCTAAATATTACTGCAATGGCTTTTTACTTTCATCCGTCCCGACAAATAGTCGAGTGTCAGTCTGTATCATTTCAGACACCCAGAGATGATGTATAGCTCTGAAAGTGGATATAAATGCATGTTTTGATGGGAAGCAGATGGTGTGGATAGATGGGATATAGATTGAGACACCTCCTGCTGTCTTCGGCCCGGTTCAGCTTTACAAGTGGACGAGAGCTTTAGGATTCATCCCTCAACAACGGCCGTGAATGAGGCCGAAGAAGTGAAGCTGGTGGGTCTTGTTTTTGCAGCATGAACTCCAGGACCTGTGTTTCGATATTTATGAGATGGTTTGTGATGCAGTGCACTGCATTTGAGGAGAGATGTTTGTTTTACAAGAGCACAATGCACATAATGCACATTATTTTAGTAATTTTCTCTGTTCATTTTGCACCAAATATCTTATAGAAAAGTAACTGTGAGCTGTTAAGTATCCTAAACATTTTTAATTTGCATGCACATGTGTTGCGGTAATGATTTTAGATGCGCTTCTTCGTTTAAGTTTGTGAAAGTGTCTGGAAGAGTTTCTGTCATGTTTTTTTTGTCTGCCGAAAATCAGGGATACATTGTGCTTCCAGATGGCAACTGTTGTCATGGCTCAGAATCCATTCCTGGCGATTTGTTTGTCCGTGACTGTAATGAGTTGTTGCTGTATTGATACGCGGAGATCCAGGTCACGGCCCTCAGAACAGAATGACACTAAATTTAGTTTTTTTCTTTTCTTGTCCTGCAGCATTTGGACGATTGTCATCCTTTATCATCCGTGAGCCACCATGTGTCCTCACAGACACCCTCTGCTCCCTCTCAGATTAAACACACACACACAAAGTCATAAGTCGCACGGGTATATTTGTGGCAATAGCCAAAAAAACATTGAATTGGTCAAAATGATCTATTTTTCTTTTATGCCAAAAATCATGAGGATATTAAGTAAAGATCATGTTCCATGAAGATATTTTGTAAATTTCCTACCGTAAATATATAAAACATGTATTTTTGTGAGTGAATGCAGCACAATCGTGAACATAAATGCAAATTTTTTGCACCCTCAGATTCCAGATTTTCAATAGTTGTACCTCAGCCAAATATTATCATATCATAACAAACCATACATCAATGGAAAGCTTATTTATTCAGCTTTCATATTATGTTTAAATCGCAATTTTAAAAAATTTACCCATGTGACTGGTTTTGTGGTCCAGGGTCACATATATATATATTCATACCATGGTCTGAATAATCGATTCTGATTGGCTGGACAGAAAACCGTTTAATGTACAGGTAGTTCCAAGTCAGTTTAAAGGCACAATATGTAAGATATTCACATTAAAATATCCAAAAACCACTAGAACACTGTTAAAAACAATATATTGTTTACGTGTGTGCTTATGTTTCCAACATAATGTTTCCAACAATAATTAAAATTGCAGATTTCTCTGTATTTAACCAGAGACATGACCTTTGTCACCGCGTCGCCTGTCACTGTCATATTGCCAAAGTTGTTTGTTTTTCACATTCGTGATGACCATAATTACTAGGGGTGTGACGAGATCTCGTGCCACGAGATCTCGCGAGACTAAAGTGTGACGAGATTTCTCGTCGAGTGAAAAGCTGTCTCGCAATATCGCCATAATTAACATAGAATATGCCATAGCTACATTCACATTGCATTACGTTGTACTCCGCGGCACCGGCCGCCTCCACTGTTGTTTTGCTATTGTAAACTCCTCTGCTCATCCAGCACGAGTTGCATTCGCACACAGACTGTGACAGTGCAGCAGGAATCAGTTCACTGATCGCGTTACGATGGTGGACGATTTGTTGCGCATCAGTGAGTCGATCTGAGATGTCTTATAGGGCGGTTCACACAGAACGTGTTTTCCATTCCAGTGCGGTACTTTCCATTGTTTTTCTATGTAAACGTCTCGCGCATGACACAGTATTCTAAAAACGCGGCGCTCAAGTTAAAATCAGCTCCCCCATTTCACTGCCAGCGTATCGCATTTTACACAGCAAAAACGCATTCTGTGTGAATGGCCCCTTATCTTGTAGAACGCGCGTTCAGCACCGCCACTACGGAGTGAAAATGAAAGTAAAACACGATGCGCGCAAATTAGACTGCATACATACAATAGCCCGTCTCCCAATATCAAACCTATCTCTGGTCTCTGTTTTGGTCTCTGTTTGCACTTTGAATACAGAGAGAGTTGGCCTACTTTGATTATGGTTGCACTTGCACTTAATTATCGTTTGAACTAATAAGAAAAACTGTTGTTTTATAGGCTACTGTCTGTTTTTATTTGTATTTTCAATTTGTGGAAAGTAGTTTCAGTTGGAGGTCACACAGCCTCAATCAGAAGTTCTGGAAGCTCATAATGTACAGTAAGGTCTGAAGAGACCCGTGTGAAATCATACTTGAGAGAAGCCAGTCAGTTGAGTTTGTGGTAAAACCTTTACAGTGCTTCTATATTGTTGTATTTTAATGTATTTTGATAATTCATACTCAAAGTAGAACTGAAATAACATTCATTACAAGATGATTTAGTTACAACATTTCAAAATGCACCTGCAGACTATTTTTCCAGTCATGAATTTTGTCATTGAGGATTTCTATCAAATATTGTGCAAAAATCTCGTCTCGTCTCGTTCTCGTGAACCCAATCTCGTCTTTGTCTTGTCTCGTGAGATAAGGGTCTCGTCACACCCCTAATAATTACACTTCACTATTCTCATAGAATTAGATTGATTGTTAAAACTTTATAGTCATTGGTGTGAAGTCATAACGTCCCAGTATGACACCACCAAAAAGTTTTTAATGAAGTCGTGCGAACAAAGTGCTATAGCATTTTATTGTTCTTTCCCTTCTGCCACCGCCTGAGATGACATATGTTATTTTACACTTGTGCACTGTAAGCACGCCGGCGCCGCCCTCTTGAACGTGGGCTGCGTCCCCCTCTTAAACCCATTACTGCGAGAGAATAATTGGCCCTTTTCTTCAGCACATCTGCTCTCGCAAAACTTCAGTGACTAACAAGCCACTCCATCACCCACCTCTGGGAGACAGTGAAGCCTCAGCGTTAACATCTCGCACGCTTGTTCTTTTAATTGAGATTTACTGACAGTCCTGCGTGTGGTCGTCCAATCACAGCGCGGGGAGGGAATCGGCCTCATCAGGTGTCCAGATTGTGCGTCTCTAATCAGCGTTTACGAGCTGGAAGAAACGAACCGTTGGACGTGTTTTCTAAGGGCGATGTGGCTTTATCTGAACCAGCGCTCGAGTTTGTGTGTTTTGTCTCCATTACGATGCTTTCTGAAGCATCTCGACGGGAGCCGCACTCTCAGCCCATCTGCCTCCAAATGAGCCTCTTGTTTCGCTTTATCCGAACTTCCTCCTGCCATGCTTTTTAGGGCGAATACAGCCCTGCCATTACTGGCACAACAACAGCCATCTGCAGCGGTTACTATTAGCAACACCAACGCATGCCTGTGCCAGACGTGAGCAGATCTGTGTATTTTTGTGCTCGCAGGAGACGAACTACTTGACGGTTCTCTAACTGTGCTGATGATGTAATGTGCCGGTGATTGCAGGAGCAGGTGCAATCAACACATGATGAATCACATTACATTGCACCAAGATTACATACAATAATTGTTTTTCAAATAACACCACACCAAAAGTAGTGTTGCACATGATATTTTAATCATATTTCACAATATTACTGTAGTTTTGCAGTCTTAGTGAGCATACGCATTACAATCTTAATAAACCCCAAACCCAAATATTTGAACGATAGAGTATAATTGTGTTTTTGTTGTTTGCATGTTATACACCATTATGCAATATATAAAATGTGTTGCTAATAAAATATGGTTTCTGCTCTTATATAGTTAGTTTATGGTGATCTCCCAGCTTGGCCAAAAAACAAACAAACTTCAAAACTGACAAACTTTTTCAGCAGATTATAGACATACGTTCTTCACTTTCAGGCATTATTTTTAATCCAATGTTTCATATCATAACACTGAAAATGATACCAATCAACACTGAACTGACCTCTTTTTAGAGCTGCTTAACAGCAGAGTTGCACTGTTTGCATCATTGAATCATTATTTTCCTGTTGCTCACTGTAAAGATGCATTGAATCTCTACCTGTATTGTGTAAAGTAGGGCTGTAGTCAAGACCACATCTGTCGAGTCCAAGTCAAGACCAAATCCAAAAAGGTTTGAGTCCGAGTCAAGACCGAGTCCAGGACAGGAAAAAAAAGTCTTATGCCATTATCAAGACATTCATTTTGAGTTATTATTTGTTGATCTAAAAGCAAAAACAGTGTCATATCAATATAATATTGATATATTAATCTTCTAATCTAAAGAAAACATAATGATAATGGTGATACCTCATAATAGCAATGTTAGAACTGATATACAAACACCAACCCACTACTATTACCACTGCTAGGTACTAGTACTGAGCATTTGAGCAACTAAATGACAATATAGCTTCACTCCAGTAAAATATATCTGTGATCATTTCTTCACGTTAAACCAAACTGTTATTTTGATGGGTTTCTGAGTGTATTTGACGATCAAATGGTTCTGTATCTGTACTCATAAAACGAGGCATTGGAAAGTGTGCAAGTACATCAGGAGTTTATTTAAATAACACTTGCCTGATGGCTTACGCTACCGCTAACCCGGACGTCGAGGTCACTTCCGTGATTTGGGAAAAGCCTGTAAAAGTCCTGGCAGAAAGCGATGCATAAGGATGCATAAACGACTCCCAGTTCCAGGAATGCACTAATATTTTGTTGGTAGTACCAGTTTGCAACAATTATTAGTTAACACTAAGTTGTCAACACTTTGGGAAAAAAAAAAAATTTGTATATACCAAAAAACTTTTCAGAAACACCGTGTGATCGCGCAAGCTTTTACAGGCTTTTCACAAATCACAGACGTGACCTCGACGTCCGGGTTACCAGTAGCGTAAGCCATCAGGCAAGTGTTATTTAAATAAACTCCTGATGTACTTACAGACTTTACAATGCCTCATTTTATGAGTACAGAACCTATTTGTAATACTGTAGAAGTTTGGTGCCATTCCGAGCTTTATTAGTGCGGTAATTTACCAGATACAACCGTTAGCGTCTGCGGCTGAAGCCGTTCGGCTGATATCTCTAAATAAGCTTGAACTTTAATAATGTTCCACCAAGGGGAAAAAAGCTTGTTTGGCTCGAGGTCATGGTGCAAAGGACCCTAGGTTGAAATTACTCCGAACCATCCCATTAAAAAAAAGTGACTTGACTTGACAAATCTTTTCTGAATGATATCAATTTACAATATGACTTGTGATGGTGTCTAGAATCATAACCACACCTTGTTGTTTCGCTTGGCCAGAGGATAACTTTTTTACCCCCTCGATTTCTGTCCCCGATGGAGTTTGGGTTTCTTTGGGGACACTTAACATTATGCAATACCATGGATTTGACTGTACTGAGCCTATTTGATAAGAACTGAACTGAGCTGATGAAGACATGACTGTTTTCTACAGAGCTGCATTCAACTCGTTTCTCATTTGATGATCTTTACACAGTTATTGAATGAAACTGAATCAACACTGAACTGACATCCGCTGAACAATGGCACTTTTTCTTCTTTTTAGAGCTGCTTAACAGCAGATTTGAACTCTGTTTGCGTCATTGAATCATCATTTTTCTGTTTATCCGTGTAAAGCTGCTTTAATCAAATCTCTAGTCTATTGTATAAACACTATATAAAGGTGACTTGACTTGATATTGTGATGCTGCTCAGAGTCGTACTACTGACAACGGAGGTTTTATGAAAACCCAAACCCAGTGTTTCACAAGCTATTTTCCCGAAGTTGGATTATCGCATTAAACATTTGCTAATAAAGCACTGTTTCCATCCCATGTGTTCAAGAGAACAAATTGGTGGCTCTTTTTTAAAACTCATAATTGCCTCTGAGCGTGTAGACGAAAAGAAATAAAGGCTCATGTTATCTTGCGTTCATGCTTGGTGTTTGTGAACGCAATCATGCGAGACACTTCTTTGAGGTAATTATACCCAACCATTGTGATTCATTTCCGAATGTGACCAACCCAACATTTGCGATGCGATTGGTCTGCTGGTTAGTCCAGTTATCCAATTACATCCTCATTTGAGGCAATGTCATGTGAGTTTTTGTTGGGATTTATTTGGCAAATGTGTTTCCATTGTAGTTTATGCACGTCTTCTTATCGGCTAAAACCAATGATCCGCCTCAATTAAACTCAATTTACTTCTTCTGCTGTTTGATGCTTCGATGTT
Source organism: Phoxinus phoxinus (assembly GCF_949152265.1). Classification (NCBI taxonomy): domain Eukaryota; kingdom Metazoa; phylum Chordata; class Actinopteri; order Cypriniformes; family Leuciscidae; genus Phoxinus; species Phoxinus phoxinus. The sequence continues at coordinate 2,730,716 of NC_136884.1, forward strand.
CATGGAAACTGGAGCATCTTACATACTCAAGACAATTTCTAAGTGAACTGCACAATGGTCCTCTGCTTTCATTTGCACCATTTACATAAACATTGACTGAGTAATTGCATGATACATGCCTTAATAAGTGCCAATTGCTCTTTTGCCACAACCAATCGGTGCTATGACCTCTGTATACTCCCAAATTATCCTTGGTTAACCCGCTTATGAAATATACAATCACTTATTCTGGAATCAAACTTCTCGAAGGAATTACTCCCTGATTAAGTAACAAATGAGAGGATTTGCTCTTTCTTTCCATTTGCTCAGTTAAAACGGCTTCTACATGGGCGGCTTATATTGGCCCTTTCTCTTAATAAGATAAGCCTGTCCATGGATTTGCCGCTTTTTAGACATTTTTCTTAAACTGCACCCAAGCGTGTGATGTTTCTTAGATGTGAATGCCATGAAACGTTTATTCTCCACTGGTTGTTCTTCAGAGACTTTTTAAATTAAGATTTTATCAAAAGTTTGACATTTGCAGCGGGCCGGTATCTCTTCTAAACAGTGCGGCATTATGAACGAGTAAGGCCTGATATGTGTGCCATATATCACACTTTTCATTGAGTCATTTACTAATTATGAGTTGGGCTTTCAGATCAGATGATGCTGGAGAGAGATTCAATCATTCAGAGATGATTCATCTAAACTGAAATGCATCATTAGCTTTAAGACTGGCAGAAGCGGTCTTTTTATTCATACTTTTATGTACTCATATAAATGTCATTTATCTTCTAAATAGTGTTTGAGAACTAGGGAGATGCATGATTTCATGATGTGCTTCAGATAGCTTGTTTTATAAATGTCAAAATGTGTTCCCCATCTTATTGTTAACAGTATTGCATGGTATTTCAAGTACAAATAGCATGTTTGTCTTCATGATTTTAATTGGAATGTAAAATCGTTCTTGTCAAGCAATGCAATATATTGTATAACGTTAACCAATAGCTTTTTAGCCATTGCTTTAGCATGCTTGCATTCAAATCTGGCTCCTACTTTTCATAATTCTGCCAATTTCACTGAAAAAAAAACAAGTCCTATCGTACGTTTTATTTTTCTTGTTGAATATCCAGTTTTATTCAGAATTACACCATATTACTGAATCAAAATAGATTGTTTATATAAGTTGACTGCTTAGCAAAGCATGGAGTTACTAGCTTTTGACATTGAAAATGAATTAATTTTAGAAATTAAGTTTTTGGCATCTATACCATAATTTGAGTACACTGTAAAAAAAATCTAACCTCCCCAACTCAAACATTTCTAGTGACTGGTCACATCTAAATTCTTCAATTGGCCAAAGTGAAATTCTGCAAATTGATCACTTTTTATCATCATTGAACACAAAAATTTAGATGTGACCAGTCACTAGAAAATTTTGAGTTGGGGAGGTTAGAAAGTTTTTTTTTTCAATCAATTGCCTCAAATTTGTTAAGTTCTGAAATTCAAAATTTAAGTAAGCAGAACTAGCAGTTTTTTATTTTTTACTTAAACATTTCAAGTTAAGAACAATTAAAATGTATGAGTACACTAGTTCATACAATTAACTTGAATGTAATCTCAATGTGAACACTTTTATTAGTATAAACTTAGCTTTAACAAGCTAATCTGCTAACATACTAATTTGCTAACATATTAGCAATAGTATGTTATACAGAAGCACTTGCTGTATGAGTGCAATTATATAAAATACCTTATAATATATCTTAATATAAAGGTATTATTTGCTCTCAAATCAAGAGCATTAACAGAAATTCTTCTAAATTAGCATAACAAAACATGAATCACTACCAAATCACTTAACATTAATCTTGCACAAAAAAACAAAACTTTATATTACACTTAATTTTAGCATTTACTCTCCCTTTCGAGTGCCATCTGCAAAGCATGCTGGGAAATAGACATCCCAGTCGTTTCAGTTAAACTTAAGTTCGTCTAAATTAAAAGAAATAAACCTAAAACAATGAAACAGTTCAGTTTACTTAAAATATATCAGTTCTGTGAACTTGAAAGAAAAAGAAAGTGCTAAATACTCATAAAAGTTAATTTGACTGAACTAATTCGCTTAATTCAAGTTTGTCCTACTCAAACCAATTAATTATTTTGAGCGCTAGTGTTTACAGTGAGTGTATAATCAGCATTTCCCGTGTGTTTTGACTTGGTAAATCACCACAGCATGCAGGATGATCCATCATGCCACATGTTCTATCACCAAAAACTCAAATCTTTCAGACATCAGCGTGTGTGCACGTCAAGGAAAGGTTCTCGTAGAAAGCTGGTGTGAAAGCAGCGAGGGTAACGGGAGGGCGCGAGGGCATGCTGGCCTTTCAGAAAGGTCGTCTGTGTGAATGGCAGACGCTCCACTGGGAGCAAATGCTTCATTGTCCATTTTCTCCCTGAGCTTTTCAATGCCCAGAGGAACACTATAAACACTGAAAACATTGTTTATTTCCGGAAGAACCTTTCAGAGAATGTGAAACTAAATTTAGCAACTGGGTCACGTCAATTATAACCATTTTATTCCGCATTTTGAGACATTTAATGATCATAATGGCTGGACGGACACTCTCTCATGTCATTTTACTCTGTAAATGAGATATGTTGTGTACACATTATACACTGCATTTTGTTTTAGTGTACACTAAATTCGTTATACTCCAGTATGAAGTTTTGTAAATTATGTTTTTTAAATAGTTTATGAACCTTTAGACAAAATCTAAATGTATTGATACATCAGGCTTTATTGCTCATATAGTGAGAAAATGGAGCTCATATTTTATTCTGTATTTATTTTTTTAATATTGCTGCATATGCTGATAGTTGTATGGCCAAAAAGTAAGATGAAATCTGCGTATGTAAATCATTGAGATCTTTATAACAGTATAGCAGACTACTGTCATAAAATGGATATAAATATCCGCCGTCACCCAATAATATCTTGTAGTAAAATGATATTTAAGTGCTTAGATTTATGATCAAGGCTCTGTAGTTTTAAAACATATAATGGAATGCAGTGCAATACAATGATGATTGAGAGATGCAATAAACCTTCCTCAAAAACCTGATGTTCATATTTATTGAATATGATAAAAAAAAAAAAAAAAAAGATGAATCAAGTGAACCTACATTGCTTCAGTCTAGTAAATGTTTATCTTGAAATATCACTAATAATATAAAAAGTTATTATATCATTCGTTTTCTTTACTTTAAATATATTTTTTGTCATGTTGATCATTTAGAGCACTGTCGAAATTTGCGGCTTTAAGGATTAAATGTGACTTATACTTTTCTGATTCATTTTTGAATAAAAATATCTTGACTGTTGGCAAATGAGTCAAAATAATTTTAGTTGCCATGTTCATTGCATAATACACTATTTCAGTGTCGTGTGATATGGTTATGATTAGGGCTGGGTATCGATTCAGATGTTCCAATTCGATTCGATTTCGATTCTCGATTCAATTTCAATTCTAAATTAGATTTCGATTCCCGATTCGACTCAATGAATATAGATTTAATACAGATCCTATATTTATTTATAAAAACAGTGAACATAAGTTTACAAGTGGTTAATTAATAAAAAGAAATAAAGCCACAAACCTGTATATGAAACTCTTTTTATCCCAACTTCAAATGCATACAATCAATAGACAGGATTTTGATGCAAGATGAAAAATTGATGCTGAAAATTAGACAAGTCAGAATGCCTTGATCAATCAGGATAAGGTTATTTTATGTTTAAGAGAAACATGGAGACTGCAAGCCAGTGTAGGAAAACTAATACTGCCTTTTGGGTGATAGGTAAATACATATGAAAAAAACTTAAAAAAAAAACGAATTTTGAATCGACCACATTTAAAAAATCAATTAATCGAAAAATGCCCAGCCCTAGTTATGATTGGTCATAGAGTATGCATACTGCAAAACTATACATTACAGTATATAAATGTTATTTTCTCTGATATTTTTTTGTCACTGATGTACAGTATCATCTTAAAAGCTGCTTGTACACAGAAACCATTTTAACTTGTTGCCCATGCACTTTATATTGATTCTCCCTACTTGCTGCCTCCCTTTTAAAAGCATTATCACTTCCTGTCATGATCGCTCTCTCTGTTTGCTCTTTCTCTCTCTTAGCCTGTGGCTTGAGCTTTGACAAATTGTGTTTACATCCAATTAGTGTGATTTGTAATGTGCTTGTTTGCCGTCAGAGTAAAGGAACAGTGGAAAATGCTTGTTGATTTTATTCCAATAAAATAATCATTACTGAATTTCCCTTGACATCACTGATTGCTATCAACTCCGCACCCGCTCTTAGTAAGTGCAACAGGGCTTTAAGTGAGTATACCGACATGTCCTGTCATTACCACAACATCCACTTCTCCAGTCTTATCATTCACAGTGTGTTGTTTTCTGACTCCCGTCTCTGTAGCCGGTGGCGAGGACAGGCACTTCTCAAAAAGCTCGGTGAATGATCACATGAGCATATCTCTGTGAAAGCTCAAACAGGCACTTGTGATTTTCAGCAATTTCCCTTGTGCCGCCGCAGGCTTTCACAACGACCCAGCAGAAAATGAGCTATCAATGTTCTCCATTACTAATATTACTAGTTTTACCCCATTAATCAAATTAAGTGCTCATCTCTTTGAAGTGCATGAGAGAAAAACAAGCCTTCATTTGTGTCCAAGCTGTTCAAAGCAAGCACACAAATTTGACGAAGAGCACGGCAAAATTGGCTATATCTCCGTAACATATTCACACCAAACTCTGTTATGACATCAATGACCTAGGCATACCTGCACCGTTTTGGCACAGTGCCACCTAGTGGATGTGAGAAATTAAATAGTTATTTTTGCTTATAACTTCTGAACGGTATGGCCAAAAATCAAAAGATTTGGTGCAACTGAACTACACTCTAAAAAATGCTGGGCTGTTTCAATCCAATTTTGGGTCAAATATGGACAAACCCAGCCGTTGGGTTAAATGTTTAAATTATATTTTTAACCCAACGTTTGGTTTTGTCCATATTTGACCCAAAAATGTAGTTGAAACAAACCAGCATTTTTTAGTGTATACTTAGTTGTCCCATATTGACCATTTTAAATTATGTTGCAAAATGCTATATTTTACGAACACATTGACATATGTTATGATACTCTGTAAGTGTTATCGGCACTGTGCAGAGAAGATACTCAAAGTTTTGAGACAGCGCCACCTTGTGGTAAAAAAAATGGTAATAGCGTTTGATGAATCTGGTCTATTGAAGCGAAACTGGTGTTAATAGATTCCGTTGATCATGAGAACATAAATACCAATAGTCGAGCAAACTTCTTGTACGCCATTTAGATTTTCTTTTAATAAAACTACTTTTTCAAACTCCTAGTTTCACCTAATTCGATTCACATCATCTTCAGACCATGCCGGCAAAAACCAGTTTGTGTCTGTGGCTGCTGTATCACTGGAAAGATTTGACATATTGACACCAAACTTTGTGTGTACTGGTAATTGTAACCCAACACTGACCACACCAGATCAATTTGGTGTCACCACACCCCTATTGGTCAAAATTAATAATTACAAAATTACAAAAAATTACAAAAAAAGCAATAATGTCACATTACAAGTGGTTGTATTTATAGGCTTTCAACTATTTTGCTTAAAATCATCTCCAAATGTCTCTACTAATTTTTGCAGTTGATTTTAAAATGTTTTAGTGCATTATTTCGAATTCAGGTCAGTTTTGACCCGGAAGAGGAACATACAAATTTTGTAAAGAATCCATAGTTTTTAGTATGAAAAAAATAACTTTGCTGAAGAATATCAAAATACACATAATTATTTTTATATACATAAATTGTTACACCTTTTTTGTGAAGTAAACTGTGGCTCTACTGTAAAGCTCAGATTCCACGGAGAAAAAATTACAATGCAAAAAAAAAATGGTAGAATATATATAACTTGTGTTTTTACCATGTCTTTGCTGGTCTCGGTTACACTGAAGTGGCAGCTGTATGTAGTTTATAAACCCATCTGTACATTATGTGTCCTCTGATGTCAAGAAAATCAATCTGTGTTTAACACACCTTAAAAAAGCCGCTTAGAGTGCCGTCGTGATGTGGAGATTCATGAAGATGTGTGTTTTCTTGTCAGCTCCTGATCATCCGCTGTCGTCTCTCTCGCTCATGCGTTTGGGCCGTTTGAGGGGGTCTTGCAGTGATTGGAGAGCGGACGGACACCTGGACGTGTCCACCTGTTCTCCAGCACACCTGGCAGAGGAATAGACCAGCCCTGGTGATCTGCACATGTGACAGAACCAAGCGAAGTGTGACTTCCTCGCTCAAACGCACCTCTGAGTGGCGGAGAGAGAGAGGCGCTGAAGCTATTTTTATGCGATCTTCTGTCGGCCATGCATGTATGCATGAAGACGTCCCGCATCGGTCTATACGTGACATAATGTATGGTGTCGTGTCACATGTACTCGAGCGAGGAGTGTTAACTATTACTAGCATACTGTTTCCTTTTCCAAGAAGCTGGATTATGTGTCTTTATGTTGTCATGGCCCAGACTGAAAATCTTTATCTAATCTCCTTTTTGAAAGCTTTTAACTCTGCGTAAGTCTAAGTAACAGTAACATATTGATTGTCCCTCGTTCACCTTGGACAAGATCATTAGGTCCTTTTGTGCTTCTCATCTGGAAATCTGTTCAATTGAAACCCACTGCGAGCGATATGATTGACTCAAACTTTGGGTTGCTGAAACCGTTTGGGACGATCGTGCTCACGGTTTCTGTGCTGTGTACTGGTTCATTTATTGTTGCCAAGGCAACACTCACTCTGGAAAGATGATCATCACTTTAACAACCGCTTTTCAATCCATAATACATCCATGGGCATCAATCTTTGTGGCATTTTTTAAATTATTTTTTATTGTATTTTTTTTTTTAGCTTTAAGGATTTGAATTTATTTTTTGCATTAAGAAATTTTCTTGACATAAGCACATTTCCTCCAAAATTGTCATTACTGTAATGCAAAAAGACTCAATTGAGTGTACAACATTTTGTTTATTTAAATTTTCATTAGCTTGAAGGCAGTGTAAGAAATATCACCATATATATAATAAAGGGCTTGACATTAACTTTTTTGCTCACCAACCACTGTGGCTAGCGGTTTTCCAAAGTTACTTGCCACTCAGCATTTTCATTGGCCACAATTTTGACATTGATACTATGAGGAAAATCTCCCATATAGATATTTTTTATATATTTTCATAATTTGGCAGCAGGTATAATATGCTGCTGTCACGTTAAGACCTGGTGCACAACATTTTTTGTGTGTGTATTTGACTGTTTATAAGCGCAATAAGCAGTAAAAAAGAACTAAATGTATTACTGAGAGGCGGCTTTACTATGGGTGTGAGCACAATCCTACGCTGAAATTCAAGCCCTGTAACACCAACAATATTCATCCAGAGCAAAATAAATGATAAATGAGAGGCAGGTTTGTGTGTCACTCGCTGTTGAAGAGAGAGAGAGAGAGAGAAACTGCAGCTGGTATCATGTAATCTGCTGAAAATGAGTATTGGAAGCGTTTCAGATATTTCAGTATCGATATGCATCTCAAAATCAATACTTTTGACAACACTACATTGCAAAGTGCAGATTAGGTCGGACTTCCACACACTAGAAATCACATCTCATGATTGACAACTTATCGCACTTCTCCGTTATGCTAAATTTGATTGGAAAATACTAGTGCTTTATACATGTGTGTGAGTGTTTTGTGAAGTTCTCCTCAACTCTGTGTGTGAGTGTTTTGTGAAGTTCTCCTCAACTCTCTCTCTGTGTGTATGTGTGTATGTGTGTGTGTTTGTGTGTTTGTGTGAGTGTTTTGTGAAGTTCTCCTCAACCTTGATTCGTCCGCCTCAAAACGTGTTATTACCAGCATGCCGCAGACTGTCCACATGTTACCCAGCAGCCCTGTGACTTCTCCATGTGAGAGAAGAGGCCGTTGTGTGCGCTTATCACTGCTAAACGGCCTTTCTCTTGTGTGAACGGCCTCCTCTGTCCTCTCATGGCTGTGTCTGCGTGTGACTGCGCTGGTAATTGTGTTTGTTGAGACGTCGGCGCCTCATGGCAGAGAGGAAGAGGGTGGAGAAGAGAGACGGTGGGTGTGTGTGTGTGTGTGTGTGTGTGTCTCCATGCTCTTGTGATCGGGGCGTATGACTGAGGAAGGCAGCAGCAGTGACTACATGCTTGGGTTGGTGGTAAACAGCAGGAGTAGAGAGAGAGAGAGAGAGAGAGAGACAGGATTGAGGGGACACAGAGCCACCGGCGGCCCCCGGAGGGAGAGACATGTTGAAATTCTGCACCACCCCTCGCTCAAGGTGTGTAGTTTTCTGTGAGTGTGTGTGTTTATTCAGGAGGATGTTGCTGAGGAGATTTTTGGGTAGATGTCATCTGTTGAGTTTTCATCTGGGTTACATCAGACTTGACTCTAAAGGTATTCTGGGTTTACATGGGTTGTAACTGGTCACAGCTGGTTTAGCTGGACTATCAGCTGGAGGAGTGGACGTCAATCTGGTAGACCATTTTGCTCAATCTAGTTGGGTTACAGTTTGGGTTATAGTTTAGTTATAGTTATAATAACTATTTACATTCATTTAGCAGATGCTTGTATCCAAAGTGACTTGCAACTGAGCAAAACAACAAGTTATTCATGTATAATACACTGTGTATATATTTATTGTGTGTGTATGTGTGTGTGTGTGTGTGTGTGTATATATTATTTTTTTAAATATATTTTTTTATATATCTATACATATCTTTAATATATATATACTCTGCATCCTGATAAAGTTCCCTTGGCCTCTGGAATTAAAATATCCCCACATCATCACATATCCTTCACCATACCTGGAGATTGGCATGGTTTTATTTCAGTTCGCCTAACTGCTGGTTTGATTTGCATTGAGAGATGATCTTATGGAAAGTACCCCATGCTAATCTCCAGGTATGGTGAAGGCTATGTGATGATGTGGGGCTATTTTAATTCCAGAGGCCAAGGGAACTTTATCAGGATGCAGAGTATCCTGGATCCATATAGTAACTGGCCTTTAAAAATAAAAATCTGCCTGCCTCTATGGGGATTTAACATAGGGGTGTCCAAACTTATGCACCCTGTATTTTAAGGAAGAACATTTATTTATTTACGATACATTATTCATTCACAAAGAAAATTGGTGTCCTTAAAGATTGGATTTTTCCTATTTTTTTAAATTAAGGCATTAAGTTCAATTTCCAAAAGATGATTTTTTATTCCTCTTTTTAGTCAACTTTAGCATGGGTGTCTAAAATTATGCATAGCACTGTATATATATATATATATATATATATATATATATATATATATATATATATATATATATATATATATTTATATTATTTGTCTAAAATAACATATATTTTTTTATTTCTATTTATAATTTTATTTTAATTACAGTATGAATCATTTATCACATTTATTTTTTATAATATTTGTATCCCTGTTTTTGATCACAAAAATTATATGATTATTTAAATATAAACTGTAATATATATGTAAACAATATAAATATAAATTTTGTTTAAATAAACATAGATTTTATATATATATATATATATATATATATATATATATATATATACACACACACACACATACATACAGTATATATATATATTGTATATGTATATTATTTAATAATTGTATTTATTTAAATATTGTAAATAGTTACTGTAAATTGGATATCACAGTATTAATAATTTTTAATGATAAATACTTGAATTCCAAATATATTACATATATGTTTATATAATTATTTTTTAAATGTTTTAAACTTAAGGGTGTAAACCAAAAATACTACTAGTAGCCAATATTTACTCATAATGACACCTCATTTTTTTTTAAGATGCATTTTGACATTGCTTGAACAACCTCCATGTAAAAAATAAATACAGATAAGCAGATTGCAAAATACAGTTTGCAGACCATACCATAATTTTCTCCGCCCTGATAGCAACATTCAACATTCAGACGGTATCTCAGAGAAATGTAAATCACATTGCTAGATCAATAATTTCAATTATCATACGGCTCTTTATCGAGTGTCAAAGTGTGAACATCAGTCTTACATGTCTCTAATTCCCACAATTTCTGTTTCTTTTCTCTCCTCACAGTCACAATGAGCGAAAGGTGACCTGCAAGCATCCCGTCACAGGCGTTCCTTCGCAAGACAACTGCATCTTTGTCGTCAACGAACAGTGAGTCACTTCTTTCTCTCTCGCTGGCTCTTCACAGTTTCCTGCAGCATTGAGTCAGAAACAGAGCGCTTTGTCTGAAGTTCACACACACACCACATTCATCATGCTGGATAATGTACTCCTCTACTGTTATATCACACAGGAGAAGGACGCTCATTTGTGTTCTTGGGGGGTGTATTGAATGTTGGTTAATTGGAGGTATTATGAAAATGAGAAAGTACTAAATTCACATTTGAGACAAAATAATTAAGTTACTCAGGATATAAAGGCATTATTATTTTCCATTAGTCTGCTGATGAGTACATGTTGATTGAATCTCATAAAAGTGTGTGTGTGTGTGTGTGTGTTACGGTTTTTATGAGATTCATCCTAAAGCATTGCTTTTCTCAGGCCGTCTGCTAATGGATGCCAGTGTTACTCGTTGTGTGTGGTTTGAAAGAATGAGCCACTAAATAGTCAACACACCCCCACATTTTCACACAAAGCCACTACCAATTAACAGGCCAGCAATTAATGAAGAGCTGAGAAAATGATTACGTGCATGCATCTATCCGGGGCGGTGGTGTTTAGGCAGACTGGAGCCGACAGGAAGTGATGTCATGGCTTTAGTCTGGGGGGAAATGCTCTCCTCTTCTTCTTCTTCACAGCTCACCTCTCCTGTCCAACGCGAGCTGCTCTCCTGATAATTGTGCTCATCCGAATGCCCTCGAACCGCTGGAAGAACGAGCTGAGAGCCCCAGCGCTGTCAAACACATCTCTAGTCTTTATCTTGCTCTCTTTCTCTTTTCTTCTGTCTCCTGCGTCCTCTAGCAAAGTCAACAGCTTCCCTCCGCCGCCGCTTATCCAGCATACGCCGGGTTTAATCTCTGTAGTCTCCATTCGCAGATACCAACTAAACGCTGCCGTAGATAAACTTCAAATCCTCTCGCTCTGAAGAGATGACGGCAGAGACTGAATCTCATGAAGACGTACGGCACAATGTTCACTCTTGTGTCGTTTCAAAACCGGTTTGACTTTCTTTCGTCTGTGGGACACACAAGCAGAGGTTTCCACACATCAGACATCTACAACCTCCAAAGATGAGAAGAAATGACAAAAAAAGCAGTGAAAGTAGTTCCGTATGCACTATATTACTGGCGGCGTTGTTATTGTTAACTAAAACTTAATCTAAAACTATTAAAAAAATATTTTTGTCAATTGAAATAATGCTGAAATATATTACAAATAAAATACATTAAGTATTAGATGAAAAAATAAATGTAAAAAAGAACAAGTGAAAATTAATTAAATTAATTAATTAAATTAAATTAATTAAAAATGTATTAATTTTGAAAAACTGAAATGCATACATAGAAATTAAAATAAGTCAAAGCTAAATAAAATATAAAAAAACTGCATTTATATTTAAAAACGAAGTATGTAATGTATATATTAATATTAAACTAATACAAATGACAAACACATTTAAAATAAATACTCAAAAAATAAAATAAATATTACATTATAACATTACAATGAATATCATAATACCGTAATAATAACAACAACAATAGTATATAAATGGCTCTAAAATAATCAGTATTATTAAATCAAGTCATGCCGGTTACTTTGATTGTGTTTATCCATTTATTTTCAGGATAACACTTACAATAAGGTTTCATTAGTTAGATACTTCAGTAAGCATGAACTAAGTATGAACAATACTTCTACAGCATTTATCATCTTACTTAATGTTAATATCAACATTTACTGATGCATTATTAACATCAAAAGTTGTATTTGTTAACATTAGCTAATGCACTGTGAACTGACATGAACAGACGATGAACGACTGTATTTTTTATTAATTAATAAATACTGTAACATATGCTTTGCTCAATGCAAGTTCATGTTAGTTAATACATTGAAACCTTATTGTAAAGTGTTACCAATGTTCAGTGTTTGCAGGGGAAGCATGAACATTTTGCTAAACATCTCCTTTTCGTTTTCTACGGAGGAAAGAACATCATACAGGTTTGAAACAACATGAATTATTGGTACTAAAGGTGAATTATTCCTTTAGTAAGCTGTGTCTTGTCTTGTTTTGAGTGTTTTTCAGAGCAAACTAATGAGAGAAGTTATGCTTTCTTCAGCTCCACGTTCTGCTTTGCAGGATCCTTTTTTTTACCTGTTTCAATTATCACCTCCATCTTGCTTTTTTAGTCGATGCTAATGAGATTTACACTTATTTTTGCTCAGAGCGGTTTTCGACAAGGTGAGAAAGTCGCACTTTAAGGTGTGCGTGCGTTTGTGACATCTCAGAGCACAGAACAGGATATGATGCGCACGCAAGTCTTCACTCCGAGACCTTGCTTCTGCTTTGCGTTTACTGCAAAGTACCGTAAAAATCAATATCTGGGGTTTGGTTGATTGGTTTGTTGCTTGCAACAAGAAGGTTGTTGCCGATTTTGCAATAAAAAATCTGAAAAGTGTAAAAAAAAAAATTGGAATATCTTGCAAAAGTTCATTTATTTCAGTAATTCAACTTAAAAGGTGAAACTAATATATTATATAGACTCATTACATGCAAAGTGAGATATTTCAAGCCTTTATTTGTTATAATTTTGATGATTATGAGATCTTCTCTTTTACAGCTTATTTTGAATATTCAATATTCTAATTTTGAATTTGGGGTTTTCATAAGCTGTGAGCCATAATCATCAACATTATTACAAATAAAGGCTTGAAATATCTCACTTTGCATGTAATGAGTCTATATAATATATTAGTTTCACCTTTTAAGTTGATTTACTGAAATAAATGAACTTTTGCACCATATTCAATTTTTTCCAGTTTCACCTGTAGGTATGCTAATGAGCGTTTCAATCACATGTTGTAGACCAATCACAACGGACTGGGTCATCTGATTAATCAGGGTAGAGTAGACCAATCACTACAGACTGGATCTTCTGACCAATCAGAGCAGAGGAAGCTCTCAGAAAGGCGGGGTTTAGAGAGACTGGATCCTTGATTGAAGTGTTTCAGACGCTGTGAGAAATTAGGTGATGCTGCAAAGTATATTATAGGTAAATTAAAGTGTTTTTGACATTGGATTCATGTAAACCTGTTGTAGGATATTCCAAAACAAAACTAGACACCTTTAAAATAGCATATTAGGGGCACTTTAATTTTTTGGACATTCAGCTTCTCAAGCCACAGATTCCCTTCACCTTTCAGACTGGCTTTATTAAGGCCATTGGATGTCCATGTCCAATGTCCAATCAGCTGGACATTAAACTTTTCCAGAGTATCACCAGTCGAGGAGATTGATGCAGGAGTTATAGAGACCGTTTGAAAACGCCAGTTTCCCAACAACATTTCTTACTTGCCATTAGTTTGCACAAAATATAATGGCAAATATTTAATTGGCATTATTGTGTCCATAAAGACTAACATGAGAGTTTTAGATAGATAGATAGATAGATAGATAGATAGATAGATAGATAGATAGATAGATAGATAGATAGATAGATACTTTATTCAACCGCTAGGCCAGTGAAATTCAATATAAATTTTGTCTTCATGATAACAGGGTTACGGAAGCCCACGACCCCATTCTGTTGGTTTCCTCTCGCCCTAAACGAGAAGCACACAGCCATGATCTGCTTCAACTTCTGGCCGTAAGATTTCACACAGCCCTCGTTACGAGAGCGAGACGCAGTCACTTTCACTACACGGCGACTACACGACTGCGGCGTTCGGCCTGAAGTGCCTTCGTTTCTCATCGTCACAGTGGAACCTCATTAATTTGCGCAGTCATTTTTTCCCCCTCCTCATATTTCCTCATTATTGTGCCAGTCTGTTGATATATGAGGCTGGTGTGTGCCGTAATAGCACTCGCTGTGCCGTAAAAACTCTGACTAAAGCTTCAGACGCCCTCCGTTACTGAAGCAATTAACCATGCAGTCATATTTGGGTGTTTCTTCAACTGCATTTATGCCTACTTTGTTATATATCTATGTACGGTAAATATTAGTTTTTCCTAAAATGCCCAGATTATAAAATGTATATTATAGATTTTAAGATTTAATTGGTACAGTGATTTTTAATCAAATTTTTTTGAACAGTACTTTATTACAAAATACTTAATATTAGTCCAACAATGTATACACATACATCACAGGAGTATTGTCATTCGTTTTCTTTAAAAAAGTATATAGTATGTTTTATGGCATTATGTGATGAAAGTTACATTTGAAACACTTTTTGTATAAACATTTTTTTTTTTGCTAAATACACACAAAATATTTAATAATATTTACCCACTTTTTGCATGATTGAAACAATTATTACTAGTTGGTTAGAAATGACATGCAATAAAATAGTTATTGTAATTTTTGGAGAAAAACAACAACAACTTCCACACAATACATTTTGAAATTATTTGTTTTTTAATATAATTTAATATAATTTTTCTATCATATTTAATAAAAATAAAAAAATTGCATTTTTATAATGGATTTTTGTATTTTTGTAAGTACACTAAAAAATGCTGGGTTGTTTCAACCCAATTTTGGGTCAAATATGGACAAACCCAAACGTTGGGTTAAAAATGTAATAAAAAAATGTAACCCAACTGCTGGGTTTGTCCATAATTGACCCAAAATTGGGTTGAAACAACCCAGCATTTTTTAGAAGTCTGTATTAGTAAGAATAAATGAAGTCATATTAAGATCTGATATTTTAATATCAGTGTTTTAACAGAAATGATGGTAAAGAAACCTGCATGCATTAGCATGTTCTCTGCGGGTGATTCTCGGCTAGTTTGATGTCTGACAGATTGAGACGCCTTCAGCAACATGTGAACAGCCAGAAGTCCAGCTGAGATGAATCAGGCCCGTGAGGTGACGATGGGGAAACTTCGGTGCCAAAGCTATACGTACTGTTGGTGTCTGTGTAATTAAACAGAAAATAATTAGCGTCATTAGGGAGAGTCCAGTATCTTGAGGCTAGCATTTCTGCTCCATTATAATTTATTACACAACCTTCACTCCTTTCTCTTTTTATTATTTCTCCTTTTTTTTCTTTCTCTAACATAATGAAAATCCAAGTCATATCAGCTGAAGGTGGTCAAGTTGTTCATAACTAAACCGGTCAACCTCTTCCACACAAACCGCAAATAATGACCACCTTCAGTATAGAAACCAGTACGTCTGTCATCCGAATCTGGTTTTAACTGGATTTTCCATTTTCACTGAGTTTCTGGTGAACTATAATTTGCTTCTGAGTTTTTTCAAAGCTGAAATGATTATGCTTTCAGTTCATCTTCTTTCCTTTTCTTCTGTTTTCTAGCCTGAATTGTGGGAAACTTGTCCATCCTGTTTTAAACAGGTAATGCTTTGCAGGGAGCCCTTTTTGTCATCCGTTCTCTTAAACCTCACCCGCTTCTCTTAAGCTGCGGATCCTCCATTCATCTCTGGTTGTTTTGCCATTCTGTCTCATTAATTCTGCTCAAACACTAACCCAAGGCAAGTATTTGAACTGAATTGCCTGATATCCTGCTATGCATTGCTAATGTGGAGATATGCAAGATTTATGTGTGCCGTCCGATTTGTCTTACCCACGTTGCATATGAAACATGAAACATCTCCTTGTGGGGAGCGGGCGGTCGCTCTCACTCAGAAATGAATTATGTTGTCCTCCGCCGCTTCGGCAGGGGTCCCGTAATCCCACGCATCTCTACGAGACGGAGCACTTTCAGTCTGTAAACAGGCCCGTCAAAGCGCCGGACGGAGATGAAACACTCATTCGTCACGAGTCACAGCTTAACACACACACGCCGTCACGGGGCTTGACGTACACATGCCCCTGGTGGCCTCCCGTTTGATCGAGAACGATGCCATTCTGCTCGTTTTTGTGACAGTTTATCATTAAGTTTTGTCAGAATAAAAAACACACCATTGGAAATAGCTCTAAAATGTCAAGCACTAAACTGGGACAATGAGATAATGTTGTCCTGAAAGCAACCAAGATGGGGAACATTTTGCTGAAGAGACGCTTTCCTCATTCTGACATTGATTTCCAGAGCTAAGATGCCCCAAAATACCCAGAATGCTGCTTTACCTGTCTGTTCATTTTAGGTAACATCTGGGATGCAAAGTAGGACAGCAATTGAGGCCTTCATAGCAGGTTATTATATGATATACATATTATTAACGAAGACTAAAATGTGAAATGAAATAAAAAAATCCCCCCTGAAATTATGCAAAAAAATGTGTATAAATATTATTTATAATATTATGCATAATAAAAACAACTAAATTAATGGAACTTTAACTCAAATTTAAAACGAAAACAAAATCTTTTTTTTTTTTAAACGCATCAATGATAGTATCAATATATCAATATATTTACTATTACTATACTGTATATGTGTGTATGTATATATATATATATATTGATTATCTAAATAGATTATTTTCTATTTTTATCAGATGTTCCTGGTCTTATTTTAAATTATTCACATTATTATGAAGAAATGTAAAGAATGTTTGTCTTCATGATAATAAAATATTACTTTGTTCCTCCTCTGAAACTACTTTAATTTCTGTGTGACATCACAAATCCCTCTCATTTTTCAACCAATCCCCTTGAATGATCATATATAGACTTTTTTTTTCATCTAATTTTCTGTTTCCAATCAGTTCCTGATGGATAAAATCATGTCCCGCCTCCATTTTACTTCAATTCTTTGACTTCATCAACTTTAAAAAAAACTAAAAAGCTCGATTTTTCTGGTATAACATTGTGAACGAATCCAAAAGGACGCATGCGTGTAGAAGATCTGATACCAGTTTCGTGATATTTTCTTGATGACCATATGTAGACTTTTTTTTTCCATCTAATTTTCTGTTTCCAATCAATTCCTGATGGATAAAAATCCATTTTACTTTAATTCTTTGACTTCATCACCTTTAAAAAACAAACAAAAAAGCTTGATTTTTCAGGTCTAACATTGGGAATGAATCCAATAAGTCCAGTTTTGTGATATTTTCTCAATGTTCCTCGAGGCTGTTGAGTTTAACCCCCTGTAATGATGCTGCCGTGAAGGAAAAGCACGAGTTGAAGGCTGTGAGAGAGAAATGCTGGGTTTTTAAGGCTAGCATGACTCACTCATTTTAGCTGCTGACCTCCAGTCGGTGCCGGTGCCCATCCAACCCACAAACCCATCTAAACTCCTCCGTCAATTATCTCTGGATTCAGCGCGGTTTAGCCGGGTGACATCGGTTAATTTCACACTCGCTGCCACTCTTCCTCTGAAGACGCCGTCAGATGTCAAGCGAGTGATGGCCACTGAGCGCACGCTAAAGCTCATTATTCAGAAGAGATTAATTAATGAGCGCTTATAGCCGTGTTGAATGCTCAATTTAATTTGAGATCGGCGGCCCGGAAGGTCGTACTCGGGTCTGTGTGACCCAGGATAGCAGTGTAATGTGTTTTTGTATTTTTCATCTCTCTCTGTGGCGCTGGTGTGTGTGCATGACTGCGTCTCACAATGCGTCTCTTTGTGTTTGTTTCCAGCACAAAATCAGATGCTTGTGTCAAAAGACAGGCATCCATGCAAATGATCTGTGGTAAAGGAATAGTTCAGACTAAAAAAATCCATTTGCTCACCCTCAACTTGTCCCAAACCTGTATAACTTTATTTTGTCTGTCTAAGATGTTTAGCAGAAGCCATTTTTTTACATGCAGTTATAATAAGAGCACAACAATATTTAACCTCCTGATGCGAATAAGTTTGTCAGAAGCGCATGTGGGAGACTCGATCTATCAGTTTAACCGGTGCTAATATTCAGCTTTTTTGTGAAAAGAAAGTGTTTTCTTTTTTGCGAGGTGACCCAGAAGCCAGACAGCTTTATTTTTTACCCTGGTGTTCTCTCCCTCTCCCTTGCTCCAGATAGCAGCGCTATCCCGAGACGTCGTCGCTGTACCGTAGCGCCAGAATATAGGCCAACCCTACGGGACAGTGCCTCTCCGATCCGCCTCCAGCATTCGTGTGTGTCATGGGATTTCAGGGTTTTATGCCCATATTTATTATGTTTTTTCCTTCACTTTCGTTAAATAAGGCTGTGGTCTGTCCTGGCGTGACGTTCGGTGTTAAACCTTGATTTTTCTGGCGGTGGGTTTGCTTTTGCCCTTCAGCTTGACTAGGTCATAAACTGTGGATGCGGTATGTCAGACCCGGAGCTGGCAGGCCATTTAAGGATGTCAATTGTGTGGGAGTAGATCAGCGGAGACGTGGAGTGAGTAATTGCTTTGATGCATGGGGCCGGTCTCCTCGATTTTCCCCTTTCCTTTCTGTCTTTCTCATTCTGTCTCAATGCTGAAGTGCTCTGACTTATTAAAACAGCAATTTACAGCCCAAACTCATGGAGTGTTTCCCAGAAGAAGCTCAAGAACTTTCCTCACGCATCTACACAGCAGTCACAGTTTTTCTGGTTATTTTAGGTGCATGCTGTCGATGACCACAAACAATCTTCCTTAGTGGGTAGAAATGAATTGGTAAAATTTATGCATCTGCAAGAATATGGTTCTAATGAACGCATAGTAGGCATTTGGAAATGTCATATGCATCAAGTTTGAAATAAACCAAAAAATAAATATCTCTTTAAATAGGGAAACATCAAATTCTCCAAAGAATGAAATCTGACTACAAAAGTCTCATAAATTGTGTTACTTAGGGGCTGTTTACACCTGGCCACTTCATGTGTTTTCTGTGATTGGATAGCTATCCGATCGTGAAACGACCAGGTGTAAATGCCCTCCGAAACGCATTCGAGACTGACTTGAACCCGATCGCTCAAACCACTTAAGGAGGAGATCTGGGACACATTCCTGACGAAACTGGACAAGTGTAACTGCATCTGGTTGTTGAAACCACATATGTAAAATGGACTCCTCCCAACAAAGCTAAAAAATAAACGTGTGAGAGCGTGTTATTGGCTATATGTCATGTTATAGTCAGATATGACTAAGCATCTACTCATCAAGCCAACGTGCACTATCGCAAATCAAAGTGAAAGTCGCAGACTCTTAACACAATCATCTTCATTAAAAGTAAAGAAACTAAATGATCTTACCAGGGCTGTTGCCGCTCTCTCTTATTGCCGTCTTTTGATTTTGAAATTAGTTGATCAATAAAATGCAGCTCATATCGGTTGCTTTCGGTGACGTGAACTCCATTAAATCGGCATATAGCGTGGGAATTGAATATCAGCTTTAAATCCGTTGAAAACACATTTATGTGACCAGGTGTAAATGAAATCGTTTTGATAAATCAGAGAGCGATCCGATCTGAGAAAACGCATGAAGTGGCCAGGTGTAAACAGCCCCTAAATGCTTAAATCATGATACAAAGCGCATCTAAGCTTCTAAAGGTCGATGCAGTGACTTTACCAGTTGGCAAAAAGCTATTTTTGTTCAGAAGGTGGGACTTATTCCACAATATTTTATATGGAGTTAATGAATTTCTCCTTTTCTTCCGTTGTGAGTTACTTTGCTGTAAACGCATTTGAATAAATAATCGTCTGTGGTAATAGACAGCATGTAGTAGATCAAATAAACAACCCAGAATATTCCTACAGGTCTGAATGATGTGCAAAGAAGATTCATTTTTGATGTTCCTCCTCTTTTCTTCCCCTGCATCTCCTTCTTTCTTATTCTTCTTCTTCTCCTCCTCTTCCAGACCAGCGACCAAAGCACCAGAGGCCGAGAAGAAAGAGCGTCCAACCAGCACCATGAGCGAAGCGTCGAACTACACGGGCGGCTCAGACTACACCACACATCCCAGCAGTCCCACAACCAGAGTGAGCCACACACACACACTCACTGACCCTGGCCTAGTTCCAGCGTGACAGATTGGACTGTCCCATCATGCATCAATAGCATCTTGACCAATTATTGTCCTCATTACTGGACATTTGCTTCATTGTCTTTGCTTGAGTTGATATGGAGTATCATAAAAAATGCAATAATGTGTTAGGATGCGCAACTAGTTAGATATCCATCTCAAGTGAGCATTGCAGATATTTTAAACGCATTCAGTAAATTTGATTCACATCTTGTTTTTCCATCCTGCATTTTTAATGCATAAAAATATATGGATGGAAACTCTGTCGTTGAGAGGTTTCTAAACCTCATTATTCAAGTCATTCAAAATACTACTCAACTAGTCATTCAGACAACTTACCATATCCCTAAACTCATAAAAACACCCAAACAAGATAAACAATTCATGAATGGATTATTTTTCCTATGCATAATGAATATGCATACATTGCATGCATACAAATACATAAACGCATACATTTCACAAGGCTGATTATGGTAGTTTTTTGTCAGGAAGAAATGTTAGTTTGACTCTGGAGATGCTAAGATGATGAAACGAGACAATTTTTTTATTCTGATGATTTATTATCATTATGAACAATCGGAAGTCCAGAGATCAGGGACTTGCTGGTCTGTATGATTGTGTCTCATCAGAGCGAGATCCACACATTGTTATTGTTGCCCATGTGTTTCGGCTTCTGTTAAGATGATTTTGAACATTGTAAGGGTTCGTAAGTGCCGTCGATTCATAATGCATGCCTTGCACTCGTTTTCTCAGCTCCACTAAACGACTTCACTAGTAAGTTGTAATTATTTACAACTCGATCACTGAATAATGTATACAAGCAAGCTTGAGTTCTCGGAAGTGTCATTTCTCAGAATAATCTCCTCTTGTGCTGTTTGCAGCCATCCAGGTCCTCAAAGAAAGTCCACAACTTTGGGAAGAGGTCCAACTCTATCAGGAGGAACCCCAATGCTCCGGTGGTGAAAAACGGCTGGCTTTACAAACAGGTGTGTGTGACTCCAGCATCTTACATGCGCGTGGGAGAATCTCGTGGAAAAATCAACAGGAAAAAATGACGTTTTTTGCATTATCACATTGTTTTTATGACATTTATGCACATTTAGTCTCATTACTGTAATGCACAAAACTAAAAAGTATAAATTATCCCATTTTATTTTATTTTAGATTTTATTTAAAAAAATCTATTTTGCATTACGGTAATGAAATGCATTTTCATGGGACTCTTATGTGCTTCAACAGGAAAAAAAATATAGCATCATAGAAATATTTTTTTGCATTATTTGCATGACATTTGAGCATATTCAGACATAATCTCATTACTGTAATGCAAAAAAAGTATCAGTCAAAAAATATCATTTATTAAATGTAAGTATAATGTTGTTTTTGCATTATGGTAATGATATGCATTACCATGTTACACTAATGTACTTCTAGAGTACATGTACAAACAAGTGCATACCGTACACTAATGTACTTCCAGAGAAGTGCATACCGCGGTAAATGTTATCAGTTGAACTTTTTTGAGTTATTTTGTTGCTGATGGTCATGTTTTCTGAGATTTGACTGCACTTAAAAGCTTATCCATCATAAGTTTCATTCAGAGCTTCATCTGCCTGTGTTTTTATGCAGTACATGCACGACTCCCTAGGCACATTTGTGCTTTTGCATCATATTTTTAAAAAGCGCTTCACATAAAAGGCAAAGTGAAATAAACGCATAAAGCGCTACGGCCGCATCAGTGACTTCATGTTGTCTTTGTGTGTGTGATCGCTGCGCCAGCGTTCCTTTGAAAGCAGTGTGTTTCCACGAAAAACACGACTTCAGAGGTGGTCTCTCCCCTTCCCCAAACATCCTCCATCAAAGCTGCTCCCGCAGCACAAGCAGAATCGTCAGGCTTTGTTGTCGAAATTAAAATTTACATGCTTACACGGTGCAAACATTAACACAACAAACAGTAAAACACGAGGGAGGAATATGAATATGATTCATGCCTCAAATAAAACGAGTCGCCTTAAAAAAGAGATGAGTTTGTGCTCTGGAGAACCGGAGCAATTTAACTCAACAAAATGAGACCGAAGCAGAGATATTTGGTGCTGTCTGAGGAAAATAAGCAAGCATTTGAGTGGGCGGGGCTCTCCATGATGCACTGTGATTGGTTGGCCGGTTTGATTGACAGTTGTTGTGCTGCTTCTGGACTTTTGCAGGACAGTACCGGGATGAAGATGTGGAAGAAGAGATGGTTCGTGCTGTGTGACATGTGCCTCTTCTACTACAGAGGTGAGTCAAGCGTCTTCTTTTACATTGTTTGTGTGGTTTCTGTTGACTTATGCCACTATATGATCAAGTGGCACACTTGCACTGCTATCTATGGGTTTTACGTGGTATATTTTTCAAAATCATAGCACTGTTAACATGGCAATAATGCTGAATGAGTGCTTGCTTATGCTAACTGTAACCAGAACTTTATATGAGCAGTAACAATGAAATGAGTTGCAATTTAATGATTCTGATTCCATGTGTTGATTTCGATTCACTAATGATTCAGTTCTAGAGTTTATAGTCAAGTATTTTATTTAATAAACACTCATATTCAGCGAGAAAGGAAGGGAGGAAAAACAGTTTGAGTCCAAATGCGTCTCATTGGACGGGTTCTGCAGCACGCTGAAGTCTCCCGAGGACACGCTCCTAGATCTCCATAAATTGTGCAATTAACCAGCCCGGCAGTGCAATCAGATCGCTCTTTCATGGCCGGGCCCATGAGGGTCGAGGCTGTTTATTGGCTGACAGAGAAGACAGAGGAGTTTTCGAACTACGCAGCAGACGTGCTCGGACTGCACAGAGCTCTCTCAGTCTGTTCATATCATTCGTCTTTCTGTGGGTCTGAATGTGCGGGTCAGATTAAATGTTGCTCAAGAAGACCGGTGTGGATGTCACTGATAAAGAGCTGAATGCCCTGACCACAGAGGAGGGCAGGATCACTGACGCCTCCTGTCTGTACTAGCTGGTACTGCACACAGTCATGATGATGCACTAGTTCACTGGTTTTAGTTTCGCTGTTGCCAAGGTAAAACCACCGTATTATGCAAGGCATGTGATACCTAATAATCACACATGGATTCTCTACAGATTTTTGTTTACTTTTATTTTCACTTAGAATTCTAGTCTATTCACATAAAAAACGGTTATTTAAATTTTTTATATATCCCTGATTTTTTAAAATCAAATAAATGCAGCCTTGGTAAACAAAAGCGACTTCTTTCAAAAAATAATATCTTCATTTATGTTCAACAGAAGAAAGAACTTCATGCATGTATAGACTTGACGGTGAGTAAATAATGATAGAACTTTCTTTTTTGGGTTAACTATCCTTTTAAGGAACCAGAATTGTCCTAATGACTGCGGTTCAATTACTGCAATTAAATCTATGTAATTGTTTGTGGAATTATGCGTTGGGTGAGATTTTGAGCAGAATTATTAGAGCTGTGTATTTCTAATATCCGGCTCTGAACTAACTTTAGGCTTTTATTTTTTTATTTGTTTTGTATCAGTATGTGGTTTCCCTGAAGCTGCCACGCTGAGTCTGATCTTGACAAGAGAATAGAAAATCTCTGTGTTTGTTTGTTGGTCTCGCTGCTGTCAGTGCTTCAGCGGTGTCTGCTGTGAGCCACCGGCGGCTTTCCTTCAGCAACAACAACACACAGGAGCTCTGAACACCGCCTCACGGATCTGAGCCGCTCACAGTGTGTGGGATGTTTCCAGAACAAACTTATGGATGCAAAAACTTGCTCCGTGTAACTTTTAAAAGACGATAGCAACACATGGTGCTGAAGCATCATTATATTGCCCATATTTCGGGTTACATTTACATTTATGCATTTGGCAGACGCTTTTATTTATCCAAAGCGACTTGCATACACATTTACATTCTTATCAGTTCTTGCTTTCCCTGGGAATTGAACCCATGACCTTGGCGTTGCAAGGTCTGTTTGTGTTTGTGCTACAGGAAAGAATAGGTTAGGGATTCAAACATCTGCCTAACACTAATTATGCAACCGTTAATATAGTAAGTATATAAAATTGTGAGTGAGTTATTCATTTACTCAATCGATTCCTTCAAAAACACTGATTCATTTGGAAACAAACTGAATTTTAGTCAATCATTGAATTCCTCACTCAACCAATTTGATTTATTCAGGAACAAATGTCTTTTGAGTGATTAATTGAACCATTCATTCATTCAGCAGATTCATTCAAACACACTGATTCATTCGTTGAAACACATTCATGGAGATGTGCTATGGCAGTTTTTCTTTTGACTTTTGAAGTATTTTCATTGACAGACAAATTAGTTGGTTGTAAGTTCCTCAGTATTAACTTCTGGTTTATTGAACTGCTGTATAACCGCAATATCATTCAAAATGGCTGTTGATCTGACTTTATGCATGCTGGTACTTCTTTAAGTGACCTTACAGATGATAAAATGATGAGTTTTGCAAGTTTCATGTGTTTGTTGGAAATAATAAAGGGCATAATGGCTGTGAAAAGTCTTGCGCTTATGGAAACTGGTGATGGAAACGTGCTGTTTTCTGCATTATTAGGATAACAGTAACTGTTAACACAGCTGTCACTCTGAATTGACTCCGTCGGCAAGCAACTCTTGACAGATTCGTTGCAGTCTGCAATCAAAACGATAGAGCTCACAGTCGAGAACAGTCACAACCTCATTGACATGCTCGAATGCACACAGCCCTGCAGTTTTCCCATCAGCCCCGCTAGACTGTCTGTTTACCAACACCCCTGCCGAAATAAACACTCAGTCATGGCTTCAGCTGCAAATGTAACAAGTTCCCTGGCTGACGTCTAATATATGCTAATGTTCTCTCTCTTTGTGTCTTCAGATGAGAAAGAAGAAGGGATCTTGGGAAGTATCCTCCTGCCCAGCTTCCACATTTCCATGCTGTCCGTGGATGACCACATAAGCAGGAAATACGCCTTCAAGGTCAGAGACGTATTCAGAATCCTTCGAAAATGGCCATATTTTATATGTTAATTTGATGGGCAGGTGGATGGACCGGTGAAGTAAAGATGAAATACTTGAGTTTTATTCTCAGTGGAGTCATTTGCCGATTAGTGCAGATGTTTTCATGTCGACTCATTATTTTTTATCTTATTCTCACAATGGTGCGGCTTGTTCTCTGTGAGGCTTCATGAACTCGAGCGTCAACATGTTTACCGGATGGAGCTTTTCTAATGCGGTGAGTATTGAGTCCGCACAATGACACATTAACATACCTCATCGCATTAACCAGGAACGCCTAAATCTGTTCATTATCTAGACCTTAACTATTGGTGCCTCCCAATTTGCATATGTATGCACTATTCTATGCCTTTTTGTAGTATAATTATACAAAAGTATGTAGTATACTTTTGTAGTTTTTTCACACTGCACATTAAATACCAGGATGATCATGGATTGGATCCATTATAAGACAGTCTTCAGAGGTTATTTTTGCAATCAAATACTCTTATTTGACTTATTATAATAGAACATTACATATTTCTTTAATGAACTCATTAACAAATAATTCCAGTACTGTTGCTTTATATATACATATACAAGTATGAATTTTGAGAAAGATTGACTGCTTTTCCCCCACTAAAATTATACAACCCATTGCCTTCATGCAGTTAATGTAATAATATTGGTTTGTTTGGCCTTTTTCATGCTATAGCCGATATCCTGATTAATATCGGCGGCTGAAACATCACTGCATCTCTAATCATAAGTGATAATATCAAAGATTTTCCAAATAAAATATTCGATGCACTCTTAAAAACAGTTCCAAGGAATCTTTTTCCACTCTAAAGAACCTTTTTTTGAAATGGAAATATTCCATGGATGTTAAAGGTTCTTCATGGAACCATTGATGCCAATTAAAAAACTTTATTTTTAAGAGTCCATCTAATTGAAATACATTTGTTTCTGCTTTAGGAGGAAGCTGCTTATGTAGATTGAGGCATCTAGGGTCTCACTAGTTCTTGTTAACTACTCCAAAGCGATCAGCGCTTCATTCGTTGTAAACTGTTGTTTAAAAGCTTTTATAAACTGTTGTGAAAGACGAGTTGGAGTATCCAGACAAAAGCTGTCAGAGTGGAGCAGTCAGACACACTCCTGAGAGGCTCTGAACGATGGGGGTCTGTCAACTCAAACCCTCCTGACGAAGATCTGCTCACTTCAGAAAGACTGCTCCAGCATTATTGCATTTTGTGCCGCTGACATCAACTAGGACACAAGGCAGTTGTTTATTGATATTCAATGTCTGCTCTTTTTGTCCTCCAGGTTGCTCTGTTGGTTTCTCACAACTAGGCGACGCATCCAAACATGCGCACATACTATTTCAGCACCGACACAGCCAAAGATATGGAGTCCTGGATGAAGGTTATGACGGACGCGGCAATGGTCCACACCGAGCCAATCAGAAGGTGAGAAAACATGCTTTGGTTCTCACTGATCCAATCAGAAAGAACACATCTGATTGAAATCCATGGTGCACCACTTCATTGACATTTACAGCAAATTGTTTGTTTGTTTTCCAATAAGTACAAAAAGCAACAACAACAATAAAATAGAATACAAATAATAATGAAGCAATGTAGTTAATTATATAAATAATTTAAAAATAATCATAAAATAAAAATATCTTCTTTATGATCAGTAATAATGTTAATAAGTACTTATCATCAGGTTTGATGAGAGAACACTTAAATGAGTTTGATTCAGAACATTTTGTATGTCAGAAAGTCAGCGTTTTTAAGTACAATCATTACGAAATGGCTTAAAGACGTTCTAAATATTAAACATTGAATGGTCCACATTGAGCCACAAAAATCCAAAACATTGCACCATGGCTTTGTAGACTTATTTTTTCTCTCTTTATCTTGAACTTTTTATATCGTTAACTTGTCACTTCAGTGTTTCGTCTTTGCTCTTAGCACTCTTTATCACGGCGCTTTTGTCGTATCTTTTTGAGGAAAGCTGTCGAGTTTGTAGACAAGAGCCTCTTCTATCCCGAGAGAGTCTCACAAGCGCAGATTTTCACAGATTTCTAAGTGCAGTGGATGTTTTTGAGACTTTGTTTCAGTGCAGCTTTTAGCACAATCACAGATGCCAAAGAAATCTCTCAGACTTAAACATGTGCTTTTTTGATTTTTTTACTTAAATTGCTTTTTGGCAATTGGATCACAGCTGTGATGAGCTGTGGCTCAAACACTTTTCATAGAAATAAAGTGGCTTTTATTAATGGAAACGCATGTTTGGTCCAAAAGTGTGTGACTTAGTTGGAGTGTTGCTCTGTATTACACAGTTTTAATGCATAATCTTTATGAAAGCTTCTTGGCGTAGACATTACAGTGGAGGTTTTTGTGATAGGGACAGAAACTAGATGTAAAACAAAGGGTTAGATCCACCAGACCGTTGCTCTTAATGTGTAAATACTGCTCCCTAAGTATTAAACTTAAGGTAAGGAAAGGAGAGGCTTTCTGTTACTTTACTAATTGATCATACTTAAGATGTTCACTTGGCGGATGATAAAAGAGGCAAAGATAGCAAAAGTGTGCTTTACAAACCATTCAAGACCACAATATCATATCAGCAACCCTTCAAACACGCTTATGCAACAACCCTAGCATAAATTATCTTAATTTAAGGGCTTTTTTGGAAAATATTCGTAAACAATTTGTGAATCACAGTATGTAAATCAATTTGAATAAAGGATTTAGTCAAGTGACAGACCTAGTAAAGATTTAATTGGTTATCTGTGCTCATATATTGTGCATTTAGAGCAGTTTGATTGCTTTTTCCTTTAAAGTGCCCCATTATGCTATTTTAAAGGATCTTAGGACTCTCCTACAACAGGCCTACATGCATCCAAGGTCAAAAAACACTTTAATTTTCTCATAACATAAAAATGCAGATTTGCCTGTTTTCTCACAGCGTCTGAAACGGTTTGATCAAGGATTCAGTCTCTCTAAACCCCGCCTATCCGAGAGCTTCCTCTGCTCTGATTGGTCAGATGACCCAGTCTGTTGTGATTGGTCGACTGCTTACAGCGCAAAACTACGAAGGTTCGAGCAGGAAGTAAAACTGGAATTAGTGACGACTCGTTTCATGAATCGGTTCTTTCGTTTGGAGACAATAACTCCATGTATCTGCACTTTGATCTTTGAAACTTTGCCAGACCTTTTACATTCTCTGACAGCTACTGTATATTACACACTACATGAACGGTAACATCCAAAGAAGCATGAATGTTCTGACTTTCTCTCACTCTTTCTCTCTTATCAGCAGGCTTGAGAAAGTAAAGGTTGACCCACGCAGCCCTCAGGAGATGAACAACATGCTGAATCACCGAGTCCTGACCCGACCTGAGATCCAAAACAATGAGAGAAACCGCGAGACTCACCACCAGGAGGAGAAGAAGCAGAAACCCGTGGACAAGCAGCCCTGCATCCAAAAAGACAAAGAGAGCAGGAGTAGCGTGCAGAAAGACGGAGAGCGATACACCCTCCAGAGAGACCCCGACAACTACGCTCTGCACAAAGAAGCTCAGAGACTCGCTCTGCAGAAGGACGGCGACCGCTACATGTTGCAGAAGGACGTGGAGAAATACGTCCTCCAGAAAGACGGAGACAAATTCGCCGTCCACAAAGACGGAGAGAAGTACCTCCTCCAGAAAGACGGGCTGAAGTACACACTACACAAGGACGGAGATAAGTACACGCTGCAGAGGGACGCGCCACCAAAAGACGGCGAGAAGATCCTACAGAAAGATGGAAGGTATTCGCTCACGCTCCCGAGGGAAGATAAGCATAAAGACCCGGAGAAACCCGCCCCACCCCCTCGGGAGGGCGAGAAATACGGTTTCCAGAAAGAGGGCACAATGGAGCGACCGCTCACTAAGATCAACAGCATCAAACTCCAGCCGGCTCAAGCGGCGGCCATCGCTGCGGCCGTCTCGTCCTCCAGGCAGATCCAGAGCGCAGGACCCGGACCGTACATGCCGTCCCAGGTCAACGGTTCCGGCGAACGAGGAGGAGACCGAAGCCCCGGAGACATGAGCAACACGATGCCCCTGAGGACGCCGGTCCCGCCACAGCCGGCAGAACCCGAGAGATCCCTGAGCAGAACCAGCTCTATGCAGCAGCTGGAGCAGTGGGTCCGCACGCACCGCACACGGACCCCGGACGACGACACCCGGAGGTGAGGACGCACGCTTTAGAGCTCTCATTTCAATATCAAATATATATTTATTTGATTTGATTTAAATATTATAGATACACTAGGTTTAAAATTAACTTTTTCACTTACCGGCCAATTTGGCTACAAAATTTGTAAGTTACTGGCCATTCAGAACTTCTACTAGCCAAAAAAAAGAAGAAGAAATAAACCAGATTAACTACGTTACAGCTTATTTTGTATATACAGTTGAAACTCAAAAAATGTGAATATCTTGCAAAAGTTAATTTATTTCAGTAATTCAACTTAAAAGGTGAAACTAATATATTATATAGACTCATTACATGCAAAGTGAGATATTTCAAGTCTTTATTTGTTATAATTTTGATGATTATGGCTTACAGCTTATGAAAACCCCAAACTCAAAATTAGAATATTGTGAAAAGGTTTTCATAAACTGTATCAAAATTATAACAAATAAAGGCTTGAAATATCTCACTTTGCATACAATGAGACTCTATATAATATATTAGTTTCACCTTTTAAGTTGAATTACTGAAATAAATGAACTTTTGCACAATTCAAATTTTTCCAGTTTCACCTGTATATATATATATATATATTAAAAAAAAATCAATATATCACGATGACTCACGAGTTGAGTATTTGCGCTAATTCTGTGCAGATTTGGCTTACACAAACTTCCCCAGCAAAGGGAGTAAACATAAGTAACCTGCCAAATTGGCTAGTGATTTGACAGCGTTACTCGCCACAGTTGATTTTTACTCAGTACACACTATTCAAGCATTTTAAATGCTACACATATTTTTTTGTACAAAATACAACACCAAACACGTTATCAACTGTGCGAATATATGCTTTGACACTCTACACTATATAGTATACAGATGCACTTGAGTCTGCTGACAAATGGAAGATTTCATTTAAACAGCGTCACAGTATAGACTTCTGAAGGATCCCGGTGTTGGAAACAAGTGAATGGTTTAATTTAATGTTGTCGCATATTCCGTCTCAGGATTATGTGTTTTTTTTGTAAACGAGGCACAGTTTAATGAGAGATCGCAAAGAAACTTTTGTTGACAGAGAAAGCAGTGAGCTGTATTGATCTGACAGCAGCTGCATCTCAAACCGTAAATATTTCATAATGCTTTGTCTGGCAATTATGGTTTTATGTGAATAATGTTTTCAAAACACTATCGGGCGTTGATACGGTTTCCTATGCAATGATGTTAGCTGATCATAACCTTGGCCGTTTACTGACAAGCCTTAAAGTACCCGACCCTTAAAACACACACACACACACACACACACACACACACACACACACACACACACACACACAGACACACACCTCATGTGAACCTCATGGAACATAGTCAAATAAAATAAAAAATCCATGTCATGGTCCCTTTAAATTAGCATTTTGTAGTTTTTAAAGTGTGTATTGTGTGTGTGTGTGTGTGTGTGTGTGTGTGTGTGTGGGGGGGGGGGGTGTTATCTGAGTTTTTTGTAGGTTTAATTCTGTATGTTTTATAGTTTGTAATATGATTTATTTTTAATCTAACTATTTAGTAGTTTATAATGTTTATTTAGTCAAAATTAATATTTGTTAGTTGAAGTGTAGCATTGTGTAGTTTCTATTGTTCATAGTTATGTATATTTCTGAACTACACAATGCATGCTTTACAATATGCACTTTACAAACGTGCAAAAATCTGTGTGAGTGCATGTATAGTTGTATTTTTGTCAGAAACTGGACAAACGCTGGACTCATGCATCATTCTGTGTCTGAAGCATCAGCAGTGCCAGAGAGCAGCAGAACGCAGTGTTTCTTCTCCCACTCTCAGTCCCCTGACACAACAAACTCCAGCGTCTGCAGGCATGAGCTCTTTATCACGAGCGAACAGATATTTTTACCTCTGGCCGTTCTCAATGCCTCCGCCGGCCCGAGCCGAGAGCAGGAAGCCGGTTATGTGGGAGCCGCTGCTGCTGTCAGGTGCCATCCTCCGTTTAGCCCTGCAGTCGACGCGCGTTTGCTTCGCTTGTCTCGTCCTCCTCTCCTCAGAGATGAATAAGTCATGGAGCTTTATGCTCGAGCACCACGAAAAAGTGGATCAGAGTTGCTGTCAGCGCAGGAAGAGGAACAGGAAGGCGAGTGAGGAGAGAGAACAGCGGCGTGTGTTTGCGTTATTTAAGATGCTGATTCATGCTCATTATCAAAAGGCATTGGTGAAGCGTGTCTCTGCTCTCTTTAATATTTTTGCAACTCATGCACATATCGCAATGCTTGTTTAGGCGGCTGTCAGGCTTATTTTTGACAGTTGGTCTTTGCATATGCACATCTTGTCCAATCACCACAAACTTTCTTTCCGAACTCTCAGCAGATTGCATGATCTCATGCTGCGATTGGTCTGTTTATTTATTTATTTATTGCCTTTGTAATGCAGCTGAATTTTAGGTTATTTAGTTTAACGTAACCAACACTCAAGATTCAGGGTGCAATTGATTGCAGCAAACACAGACAAAAATTCAATCACATTTGTAAGCATAATCATTTTATTTTAGATTTCAAAATTTGAATAAAATGCTTATAAAAATAACTAAACAATAAATTACACTTTAGATTAGGGTCAAATTCTCACTATTAACTAACTGTTAACTACAACCTTTGCCTCAATAAACTCCTAATTACGGCTTATTAATAGTTAGTAAGGCAGTTGTTAAGTTTAGGTATTGGGTAGATTAAGGGATGTAGAATATGATCATGCAGAATAAGGCATTAATATGTGCTTTATAAGTACTAATAAACAGCCTATATACTGGTAATATGCATACTAATAAGCAACTAGTTCATAGTGAGAATTGGACCCTAAAATAAAGTGTTACCATTCATTTATAAAATTAGTTTGACAGATTTTTTGGATTCAAAAACAAGGATAAGATGGCGAGTGCGACTAAACTTATAATTAATATACACTGATGAAAATGGCATAAAATATTACTGCTAAAATGTTTATTTTGAAAAATGTAAAAATAATATATTAGTTTTAAATGTTGAATTGAGTTTGTTAATAAATGCATGCTTTAATTTATATTTTTAAATATATTATATTTATAAAAAAATTAAATATCTATATTTTTTTAATTCTTAGTTTCACATTTGTTTGTCATTTTGAATATTGTAATTTTTCTGAGTATTATATTTCATTTTAGAGTAAAATGGACAAACACATTTAATTTAAAAAAAAAATTGAATAAATTTAAAAGATATTTCCATTAAAAGAAAAAAGAAAAAACGAGTAAGAATTAACATGGTGCCGTAATATATAAATAGGATGTTTATCTGTCACATAGGATGTTTCCATATTTGATGGTTTTTGCTGCCAGCATTGTTCACTATGGTAAAAACTTTAGTTGGTCTTCTACATCCAGCCGACATGGTTTTGAGCTTCTCGTCTTAGAAAAGAGCAAATAGAGACGTGACTTTTGTGGTTTGTGAATTTTGGCACTCGGAGCTCTTTATTGATTTCTACTCTGTCAGTACAAGGGTGTGCAAGCCAAACCTTTTAATGGCGCCTATAAAAATGAAGCCGAAATCACCAGCTCCTGCAAGAGTAGTGCTCGTAACCCTCCATCAGTACAGTCTTCAGAAGCGCCACTGGCACGCTCTCAGTCTTCCCATCTGTTTTCCTGCGGTTCCTGTTGATGATGCATGTATGCTGTAATTATTTCTGAGCGATCGGCAGATGACAAGTGAAAATTAGAGCCGGTTAATGGTCAGCCGGAGTCAAAGGTGAAGGCTTTTGTGGAGCGAGCAGCACTGCCACGAGTATGAGCACGACTCTTTTATCATATATTAATGAGCCAGTGTTTAATGGGGACTTTTGTGCTTGTTTACAAAGTCTTGCTGTTGTTTTTGGGCTCTACTAGAACAGGTTTTCAGGCTTGAATGTTGATTATTTTCCTCATATTCTCCATTGTTGCGGCTCCTCTCTTCTCAGTCTGTCAGTAACGCTCTGTTTACTTCCTGTCTCTATGAAGCCCCTCCTTCTGATAAGCACACTGTGCTCTGATTGGTCGGCTGGATCAGTGTGTTGTGATTGGTCAAGCACTTCAAGTGTGTGGGAAATGTCCCGCCCCTTACCATAACCGCCAGTTTAACACACTACTAACTAACTCAACCAGGCCACGCCCCTTTATTATGCATATTAATTATTTAAATGAGGAGTATTGTGACGTGTTCGTTCCCGGAAGAATCTCAAGTCTACAATGGAGGCGTTTCAGGAGTTCAGAAACACTGACACTGATATAGAGAATAACTCCCGCTGGAGGGATATTTTTCATGCTCAAACAGCAACATTAAGAAAGTTGAACATGTAAAAAAGTACAATAGGTTCCCATTTAATTATCACCTGCAGCATAACAGGAAATCATCACAAAGACGGGCTTATTAGCATGATTGTATTATAAAACTCTCTTATTCAAGTGGATTGCTCGAAGTGCTGTTGTTTTTGTATATCATTGACCTTTTTGTGACTCCACTTTCTTTGTTTTCCAGCATTACATCCTACCAAACGCTGCCAAGGAACATGCCGAGCCACCGGGCGCAGATCGTGCCGCGTTATCCCGAGGGTTACCGCACGCTCCCGCGCAACATGCTTCGGCCGGACAGCATCTGCAGCGTTACGGGGTCGATGTACGACCGGGCATTACAGCCGACCACGGCAGAGAAGCGGCGCTCCATACGGGACGACACCATGTGGCAGCTGTACGAGTGGCAGCAGAGGCAGTCTCACACCCGGATCGGATACGGGACGCTCCCCAGCCCTAAAACCATGGGGCAGATCACCGAGTCCATCCCCACCTCCCCTTCCCACGGATCACTGGCCGGTTACCACACCTTCTCCCCTAATCGGCCTCTAAACCCAGATTCCCGCTCGGAAGTGTCCTCGCCGGTGTTTCGTGGGGACGTGACCATTGAACGTCGCCATCGACCGCACCCCTCTAAGGTAAAGAGTTATATGGGGTTCCCACAACCCTGGGAAAATGTTAAATCATTAACTCCCGGTTTCAACTTAACTCATTAAAGGTGGGGTATGTGATTTGAAAACGGCCGGCAGATTTTGAAAATACACAACTCAAATGGTCCTATCTTCTTTCCTTTGACTCCACCCATTCAAAGAACATGGACATGGAGGGGGGAGGGGGGGATGGTACAACCGTTTGATTGACGCACTTACTGTCCAATGATTCTAGGTGGTCTTGGAAATGATTGGCTGGAGTTTTTCGAGTCCTGCCCGTTCCACAGATGATTAAATTGCTTTATTTTTATTTCAGTGCTTCTAACTCAGTGGCTGTAAGTGGTTTAGGAATAGGATTTTAATTGATTTTGAAAAAATGGCCAAAAAAGAGAATTACATACCCCACCTTTAAGTTGTGGGAACCCTGCATTTAATTATAGTTTAGAAAATGGTAATAAAATATGACGAGTTATGAACTCAGTTGATATTTCACTGGTTTTGTCCATCCTTCTGTTAGACTGTCTCTCAGATGAATTATGTTGACTATCTGTCAGCTGTTAAATTTAACTACACAATTAGATAATACCAGTTTAGCTCAACCAGTTACTTAGCAATGCTTCATTCTGTTCAGTCTGTGTGTAAAAAGAGCATTAGCAATTGAAGACAAAACACTGATCAGGTCAAAGTGTCTGAATAATTTTTGGTCCCAAGTTTTACTAGTCACTGTATGAAGAATCTTTGGGTATAATATGTCACAGTTTACTTTATTTAGCTATCCCTTACATAAATAAGCTATAGTGTCCTGCACCCACAAGTAAAATAATAATAATCTAGTATCTGAATAATTTTTTAGTTTGACTGAATATCCGTCTTTCAAACCAGAATCATGCTCAGACACGTCTTTCATTGATTGTATAATCACACAACTATCATTTCTCCGGGTGATTATCCGCTCACATTAGTCTTTACGTTTCCTTTAATGCTGAGGGTTTAATGCTCTCTTCACCAGAACGGCTCGTTCCAATTGTCATGATTGCCGTGCTTTGCTCTTTCTCTCTCAGTATTCCTACCCTGCCGAGCGCAGGCCTGTTCCTCCCGCACAGAGCATCACTGCACAGTCTCTGCAAGGCAAAACGGTACGCTTCTCCTCTTCTCCACCCACCTCTTCCTCTGTAACTCACAGATCCACAACTCTGCTCTCCTGTCAAACTCTTTGCATTTTTCAGTTGCAAGCCACTGAGGATTCGTTCAGGCTTCTCGGTCTTTGGCTTGCAAATTAGGACAGAATATTTTACATGCGTAGGTCGACTTATTTTAAGTCAACATGAGATCAAAATTGATTTAGTTTCTTAATACATGCTCCTGGTCTTACAGTGCACGATTCATCATTTCAAAGGTAAAAATGTTTTTCTTATCTTTCATCAAAATATGACTTGATCTGCTTCACCTGAAGGTATATTCCACATTATGGAAGGAAAACAGGTTGCAAATGCATTTCATGTTGAGTTTAACGGATATTCAAATATGTTCTACAAGTACAAGTACATGCCATTTGCACAAGGTGTGTGTGTTTGGTTGTTTCAATGCAGAAGATTTGGTTATTTATGTTTTAGGTTGAATTAAATGCCTTGCCTCTGACACAGCGATGAGCGTGTGTGTGTGTGTGTGTGTGTGTTGTGACAGCAGCACGCAGGAGAAGTGCTAATACCATAAGCTCTTCTTAAAACTATAATTATTATTCTCTTACTTGACGTTTCAAGTTTTGACAGCCTAAGGCTGGCTGTTACCTGTTAAGCCTATGCTTTTTATTTATTAATTTCGCTAACACAAAATACAATAGGCAGAAATTGTCTGTGATATGATTTCAGAGAGACCGAGCATTTTAATGAAAAAGCCTGCGGTCACTTGATGAAATATTAATAGAGCTCCTCCATGTGTTTTACTCATCATCACTGGGTAACCGTTGGAAAAATGTCTTTAGCTACAGTCCATGAAATTAAATTTAGTATCTTAAACATTTTGATTTGGGTAAAAGCCTCTTCATCTCCCTGAGAAGGTTTTTACGATCTTTGTTTTTGTGTGATGTTACTTCTTTTATTTGAATTATTATAACCCAAGATGAAATGACAAACAAAATTACTCAGATCCCAGGGTTATTTACTTCACGTGTCGCTTAATTGGTTGGAAGAACACGTTTATAAGGATAAATTAGCATTTCTTAAAAACTAATTTAAACTTAATCCAGCTATTCCTGCTGGGGGAAAACAGCTTACCTTTAAATTTAAGGTTACTAACCTAGTTTATGCAACTTAGCTGGTTAATATTATAATATTA
The DNA here is from genome assembly GCF_949152265.1 of Phoxinus phoxinus. NCBI lineage: Eukaryota > Metazoa > Chordata > Actinopteri > Cypriniformes > Leuciscidae > Phoxinus > Phoxinus phoxinus. Next base: position 2,767,556 of record NC_136884.1, read on the forward strand.
TACTTTAATGCTATCGACATAGAAAATAGAAGCATTGAAGCATATAACATTTTCAGGATATTGACATAAACCTGTGATATCTAATTAACATTATTAACCAGCTCTACCAGGTTCAGCTAAATTGCATAAACCAGTTAATAACACACACACACACACACACACACCAACCAATATATATATACATACCTTTTATTTTATTTTGTTGTGCTTGATTTTCATTTCTTAAAAGCACATTTTCCAGCTATTCCTGCTGGAAAAACCAGATTGTACTTAGTTTCTAAAGAGAAACTGTTTCTTCATGGTTACTAAACTGGTTTATGCACCTTACCTGGACTAGAGCTGGTTAATCATGTTGAATCAGATATCACAGGTTTATGTCAGTCTATCCAGCAAATGTTCAAAGATTGCAACTCAGCACACGAAATACAATAGGCAGAAATGATCTGTGATATGATTTCAGGGAGGCTGAGTATTTTAATTTAAAAAAAAGCCTGTGGTCACATGATGAAATATTAATAGAGCTCCTCCATATGTGCTTTACACATCTGTATCACAACACGGCCCACCCCCCCGTAACCCTCTGACCCCGGCCCACACTAACGCTGTCCTGTCCCGCTGCAGCCAGAGGAACTGACTCTTCTGCTCATCAAACTGAGGCGGCAGCAGGCCGAGCTCAACAGCCTCCGTGAGCACACGCTCGCACAGCTAATGCAGATAAACCTCGATGCCACCAACCCAAAGGTCAGCCTGTGCATCCCAGAGTAAAGGGCTTGTTAGTGTACCCTGCAAACCCTCCAGCCACCCCACAACCTCGCCCTTTCATTCCCCCGTCTGGTGGTTTTCCCATTGCTTCCGCATGCTGTTGTGGATTGGCTGATGTCTACTTTACTGTAAGTTTCAATGCAAGATTTAGTGCTTTACAATAAGGTTTCATTTAGTTAACTACATTAGTTAACATGAGCTGCCAATGAACAATACTTCTAGTGCATTTATTAACTCTTTCCCCATTATTGCTTTTTTTTCTGGAAATCCATGATTTCAGTGTAACACACAGTAGGGGGCGCTATTACACTTCTTCTGAAAGAATCTCCAGATCCAATAACAAGCAAGAGAAGCATTGCTTACGCACATGTAAAATAACATGATCATAAATTAAAAGGTATGTGAAGCTTTGGTGGTGTTGATGGACTCGATCTACTCGGTCTGTCTTTTGATTATCGTTATGAATAATCCGGATGTGGTCTTTGACCAAAACGCAATTTTCTCAGCTTTTTGAGCAAAATGTTGCTTTTTTTTATTAAACCCTCCCAGATTCAAGTGTTGATTTAAAACAAAATAATGCATGAAGATAGAATAAAATGTTTTGTTTTGTTTAAAAGCAGATTCTCTGCTCTTTCTTTTGACATATTGTATGTTAGATTTTAAAGCAAAAATTTTCAGTTGGCCATGAGAATTATAAAAAATGCTATAGCTGACTAGCAACTTTTTTTTTTATGGTGTTGGGGAAAGAGTTCAGATTAGACAATAATAATTTAATAATTTTTTTAAATCAAAAGTAATATTTGTTAACATGAATTAATGCACTGTCAACTAACATCAACAAGCATTGAACAATTTTTTAACAAAATTAAAGTTTCTTTATTGGCTTTGATGTTTCCATGAAGAAAAATAACCATTGAACATTTCCAAGATTCTTTAAATTATTAAAATGTTCTTTTGAACTGTTTGCTGAAAGTTTCTTTAAGAAACCAAAATGGTTCTTCTATGCCTATGGCAATCAATGCTTTAAAAATATATATTGCTCACCGTTAGTTCATGTTAACTAATGCATTAGCTAATGTTAACAAATGAAACCTTATTATAAAGTGTCATTATGTGGAGAAACGTCCTTTCCTTTCCACTAACGTGCAAATTCCTTCAATCCTGTAGGTTTTGATCATGTTTTGTGCGACTGCTGCATGCATCTGACGCAGTTTGAGGAACATGATCCGCAGAAGTTGTGTGTGTGTGTGTGTGTTTGCTCTCCTCTGGTGGACCCGTTTATATGCAAGATCTTATTTCTGATTTGCTCTTCGGCTTGCTTCATATCGCTCATAGAAGTGCATGATGAACTTCAGGATGAAGTGGAGCTCGCCGTTGTTGGCGTTGACAGCAGTTGAATGGCTTCTTTGGTTTTGATTTTTTTTGCACCGTCTCTGTTGCACTTCCCCTGCTCTGAAGCCCAAAGTTTCTCGTTTTCTCACTGCTCTCCTCTCATCTTCTTTCTCTTGGCGTCTCTAGAGTGAAATCCTTTCCCATCACCTACAGAGGAATCTCATGTACTTGGACAGCCAGGTGAGGGACTTTCCTGTTTCTCTGGCTATACTGTACGTTTATTACAGCTCAGATCAAACCCAAGCGTCCTCTGTTCTCCAGTCAGTGCATCTGCTACACTTCTTTGTTCTGCAGAAGTTCTGCGTCTGTTAAACACAGATGGTGTCTCTTAAAATAGCAGCTCACTGCTGATTCATTTCATTCTTTTTTATAGTAGTAAAAAAAAAAAAAAAAGATAGTTCATTTGTATTGTTTAGTTTCTCCATTCTCAATGGAAGCCTACTGTGTGTGTGTCGTATTGTTCATATAACTAATAACCTTTCTGTTTTGAAAGCCCTTGGTTCAGGAAGTACAAGTTTTGGGACTTGGGTTTTAACTACTCATACCATAAAGAATTATGATTGGTGTAGTTGAATGTTTTAGTAATGTATTTTCAGAAAACAACACTATGGTATTTTATACAAATGCTACACCGCATATATCATTATTATTTAAGATTTTAAAGTTTAAGTTGTCTAAAATGTCTAAAAGTTGCTGAAAATGATTTTGAATGGTTTTCATTGTAGTTTTATTGAACGATAATAACAGCAACACTGCCCCAGTCCCGACTGTTGAGGTCTGAAAAGTTTTCCTGTTATTCTTATGTAAAGATGAGAGACTTGCAGTAATATTTATCTTGCATATTATCAAGCACTTTCCAGTGAACACAGTATCGCTGATAAAACACATCTTGGTGGACATTTTGATGTTTTAAGCTGAGGATGTTTTTGAAAAGGTCAACATTCTCCAGCAAGGGTCTTTCACAAAACAATTTATTATCTTTTAACATTATATTGCATTACTGAAGTCATTATTCTGGAACAGTGAACAAGAAAAAAGCATGAGTAAAGCAGACCTGTGATATTAGTGAGGGTTAAAACACACAGCGTGTGTCTTGCAGTGCTTTGATAACAGCTGTTACTCCTCCTCCTCCTCCTCCTCACGTACTAGATGAAGGAGAATGAGCCAATAATCTTCATGATTCACACTATGATTGAGAACTCGGCGCCAAGGCCGCAACTGTACCAGCAAGTAAGGTCTTGGAACACATGGTTATGCTCCTCCCCTTTCGTGTCATGGGCCCCGCCTCTTTGTCGAAGCTCCACCCCCTCACTGCCCCATCCTGTGTCGGTTTCGCTCCAGCATATCCCATTGGTTTTCGTCGTCGTTGTTGTTGTTGTTGTTGTTTTCTTGTTGAAACTCAAACTGGTATTGGCATGGCTTGAACGTTTCGTACACCGCACAGCCGTGCGCATCACAGCTAGCTGACCAGCTGCTCGTGCTAATGTCGCGTTCATTAGCAATGGCTTCATCCATCACGCCAGCTTACATGTATTCACTCAATCTCGCGTGTGTGGAGACCAGTGTGGTTTACAAAGCCTTTTTGTGTTTGTATTTGGCATCACACACCATTTTGACCTCCAAAGGAAAAGCATTGCGCAGAAAATGTCACGTAAACATGGTTTTACAAGGGCCGTTCACATCAAAGACGATAACTGTAACTATGACGTTTTAATAATCATTATAGAACTGTATTTTGCAATAGTTTTTTTAAAACTATATTTTTCTCCTTATGACAGAGAGGTTAAGCTTATTCTTTTATTAATAGTTTCACTCGTAGTATCATGAGCTTTTATGAGACATACATATTTTATCTCGCATATGAGATTTTGTACATAAATAAAAACATTTGAGACCGGCCTATACTAATATTTTCTACATAATATATTGATTTTAGTAGCTTAATGTGAGGAATATTTAACAAATGTGTCACCAAATTGACAACTTTCTAAGTAAAAAATGATTAGAGGACATGCAATTTAGGAAGTTTATACGCAAAATATACGTAATAAAAACCAACAAAACAGGGGTGTGTTTCCCGTACAACGACGTAACTCGCAAATTAGTTGTTCAACCACGTTGGTTAATAATGTCACGCACGTGGTGGAGTAATAACTCATTTTAAATAATGATGTATTAAGTCCACATGTCATGTAAACTAGAAACTCTGCTTCTAACCGCAGATCGAGAGCTGTCGTTCCAAACACACTAATTTGCGAATGTTCGTTGGAACGATAGTTTCGGGAAACACCGACTCATTGAACTGCTGATAACGACGGAACTTGCGACCATAGTTTGCTTACGATGCTTTTGGGGAACCAGGTTGTGAATGTGAACATATCCCTTTGCCTTTAGATAATCTTTAGGTTCGATGTTAAATGCCAATGTGAATGCATGATCCAGACCAAATGAACCAAGCAAACCGAACTACAAGTGTAAACACTCACACAGGGGTCTCTGTGCGCACCAGGGGTCAGATCGCAGCGTTCACACTTATTAAAATGAAAAATTAAAACCAGGGTTTGCTTTAATCCAACTAAACCTGCCAAGTGTGAAAACACCCTAAAAGGTGAATTGACGACCTCATGCCATCACCTCGGCCATACATTTGGTGATATGAGGGTTAGATAACTTTCATTTTTGGGTGAACCATCCCTTCATGTTCAGATTTTACTTCGATCTTCAAATCTCCGACAGCAGCTTCCTCTCCTCTCTAAGAAATCCTTTAAAGTCTGAGTCCGAGCGTCTGGAGGCTCCAGCTGAGATTCGGTGTCCTCTCTGCTGGCCTGTAGTCGAGCGTGTGCGGGCTTTCGGATTTAGTCTCAGCTTTTTCTAGTTGTCATCATTAGTCACACACTGACTCGAGCGCTGACAGACCTGAGGACAGCAGACCTCCTGAAACCAGACTGTTTTTCAGCACACAATCCATTCATATTTACCAGAGGACATGCCTCTTGTTGTAGTCCTTGCGAGTTGTCTCTTAAATTGGCGCTCAAACTCTTTGTGTGCGTGTGTGTGTCCGTGTCCCGTAGCAGATGTTGTGGACGTGTACGACATGAGCGCTCTCAACAGTTTTTTGATTCTTTCACACCAGATGGTGTTGAAACAGCGTTATTTCCGTGATGAGATGATTCATATCTGCATAAACTCATCCGGCTGCAGACAAGTGTGAATGAGTGTATGGAAAAAAAAGAAGATTTTCTTACTAAGTATTTTTGTCGTTTTCCAGTACGAAGATTCTTAAATCAAGATATGTTTACATGCAAAGCAATCACACAAGATATTAAGTCTTGTTTTAAGTGAGTATTTGCCAATAAGTTCTTATTTTTCTCACCCAATTGGCAGATTTCTTTTTTTAAGCATTTTTCAGACATCAAGACTTTTGCTTCTCAAGTTAACATATCTTGATTTAAGGATATATAGATATTTGTACTGGAATAAGACAAAAATACGGAGGAAGCAAATACTTTTTTGCATACATCTGTGTTTGTATACGATAGAAAACTTCCATCAGACTTTCCCATTTGCTTCCTCCGAACTGTTTGGATGGAGTTTGCATGATTGTTTGGTTGTCAGTCCCAGTGCTTTTGTATACAGTGTGACTGTATATAAAGATCCCTGTTGCGAAACTGACTGCACATGTGTATATTGTACTGGCTGCGATTGTTACAAGATTTACTGTAGCAAATAAAGTTATTTTTGATGTAGTTATGTTTTAAGGTAAAAAATTTTGACAGTATTTTGAGGAGTAAGTTGCATGTAGAGCAGTAGTAACTCAACTATATACAGGCTCATGTCGCTTACTCCATTGCTTCATACACAGTCTAGAGCGCTGTATAACACTTACTAGGATATATTATACAATGCATATAATATCTTACGTACTTTCCTCTCATTTCAGCAAATGACTCCTGAAGATTACAGAGAAAACACATACTTGTACAAACCGGAGGAGCTGGACATTGATGTAAGTATATTGTTATAATAATGCTCTCTTACTGTACACATTGTTTATATGATTGAACGGTTACGTTGACTATTATTATTATTTACGTTTGTGCTTCTGTTACACATTTAAAAATCTATAGTGCACAAATATATACAGTGTTTTATACACTTTATGATAATATTATACACTTTTATTGTCAATATAAGTATTTATTGAGACTTATATTGAAAAAATTATGGTATTAAATAACAAATGTGAATTTATATATATATTTATCAAGCTATATTAGCAACTTTTGAAGCCATGAATAGCAAGAAAACCTATTTAAACCTGAACGTAATACGGAATAATACAACATTTACTGAAGTCTGTTTTCAAACTGAGAAACAATACTGTTCTGTACGTCAAGTAAAGCTTTTCAGGGTGTTGAAACTCATTATAATGTCATCATTTTAAAAACAACATCAATAGTTCTGATGTTTCATATGTATGCAATATGATAACAAAAAGTTGTATTTTATTTTATATTTCCCCCAAATGTTTGTGTAGATATTATATATGCCCTTTTTTTAATTACTTTGAGTCTGCATTATTTTATTGTTTCAGTCTGCATTATTTTATTAAATTTTTTCATATTTGTTGTATAATTATTATACATGCATTTTTTATGATCTCACATTTATTCACGATAACATAAACCACATTAATATGCATTTGCTTAAAAATAACCCACTTGAATAGATTTGACCTTGACTTTACCGTTGCAGGCAAAGTTAAGTCGGCTTTGTGAGCAGGATAAAGTAGTGAGAACTCAAGAAGAAAAACTCCAGCAACTCCACAGAGAAAAGGTACCGAACATCTCCGTTCTCAACATACAGCAGTCTTATAATAGTCTCATCCCTGCATGTGTGTGTTTGCAGCACACGCTGGAGACGGCGTTACTGTCAGCCAGTCAGGAGATCGAGATGAGCTGTGAAAATCCAGCGTCGGTCCAGAGCGTGATCCAGCAGAGAGATGTTCTTCAGAGCGGCCTCCTCAGCACCTGCAGAGAGCTGTCACGAGTCAACTCCGTACGTCACACACACCGCTCACTCTCACTGATGTCTAACCACACACTCTCAATCACTCACCCATCATGCTGTGCTGCTCACAGGAACTGGAGCGGAGCTGGAGAGAGTACGATCGACTGGAGGCAGACGTCACTCTGGCTAAAACTAACCTCCTGGAGCAGCTCGAGGCCCTCGGGAGCCCACAGGTGACGTGTTGGGGATAGAACATATATGTGTTCTATATGAACATATCTAGCATCATATATGTGACCCTGGATCACACAACCAGTCTCGAGTCGTACGGGTATATCTGTGGCAATAGCCACCAATACATTGTATGGGTCAAAATTATCCATTTTTCTTTTATGCCAAAAATCATTAGCATATTAAGTAAAGATCATGATCCATGAAGATATTTAGTAAATTTCCTACCGTAAATATATAATTTGTTTTGTTTTTTTTGTGAGTGAATGCAGCACAATCGTGAACATAAATGCACAACTTTAAAGGAGATTTTCTCAATATTTCGATTTTTTTGCTCCCTCAGATTCCAGATTTACAATAGTTGTATCTCGACCAAATATTGTATTCTAACAAAACATACATCAATGGAAAGCTTATTTATTCAGCTTTCAGATTATGTATACATTTCTCAACTTCAAAAAAATTACCCATATAACTGGTTTTGTGGGCCAGGGTCACATATGCTGCTTACTCAAAATGATATGTGCATACATTTACTTGCATTGAGCTGAGGTGTTCATAAAGAGTTTGACTGTGTCCAGACGGAGCCGCCCAGCCAAAAACACGTTCAGATCCAGAAGGAGTTGTGGAGAATTCAGGATGTGATGGAGGCTCTGAGCAAGAACAAGCCCAAGAGAAACGCAGAACCCAGTGAGAGAGCGTGCAACACACACACACACACACACTCTCTCACTCACACATGCACACATTTAATTTATTCCATTATTTTTTACAGTAATTGACAATAATAACTGGAAATTTAAGTTATTATCAGTGTTATTTTAGTATTATTACAATATTAATATTTTCAATTAGCTTTTATTTATACATTTTCAGTAGTACATTTTAATTTTTAATTTCAATAGAGAGAGAGCATGCAACACCACACACACACACACACACACACCAAACACACACACACACACACACACACCACACACACACACACTCACTGTACACTCACACACACACATTTAATTTATTCCATTATTTGTACAGTAATTGACAATAATAACTGGAAATTTAAGTTATTATCAGTGTTATTTTAGTATTATTATAATATTAATATTTTCAATTAGCTTTTATTTCTATATTTTCAGTAGTACATTTTAATTTTACATTTTATTTTAGCTATTGCTATTAATGTTTTTATCTCTTTTTAAATATTATTATTAAGCTTAAATTTGTTTTCCATTGTAGTTTTAGTAATTTTAGTACTAACTCATTTTATTTCAGTTATTTTCCAAGGCTGTATTTATAATTCAAGGTTACGAATCTAAAAATGTTAAGTTTTTTTCATCCAATATTTATATATTATTTTCTTTCAGCTTGATTTCAGTTTACATAAATGATTTGTAATAGTTTCAGTTAACAATAACAACACCAGTTATCATACAAGAAACCTTCTTGACCTTCTTTTACATTTGTAGGTTTCCCCGGTGCAAACCCCCTGTCGAACCTGCATAAAAGTGAAGTAAGTCATTGTGTTTTGAATCACTGAATCACAGTAGCGCAGTGTCAGATCCTCAGGACGAGTGTGTTCACCTGTGTTGTGGGTTCACTCGAGAGTCTTTGGGTGGGTTGTTGCACCTGGCAACCGTGTCCTTCACTCTCCCGTTCTGTGCGATGTGTAGGAGTCAGACTCCGTGCCTCCGCGTCCTCCTCTCCCGTACTCGTATGAGGGGGGCGACCGGCCCCGCACCACCCCTCACCGGCCCGAGGACCGCAAGAACGCCCAGCGCAACGGTGCCCACAGCGTAAGACCCGCTGTGAACCCCTCGCCCACCCATCCCATCAGCCGTCTTCATTTCAGCGCTTCATAAACCCATCATTTGCTTTGTTTTGATGTTAGATTGTGTTTTTATTAGTTATAGATCAGTATATCAGCCTGGCAAATTCAAATTTGCATTAGCTGATAACCGCTTTGTGTTCCCTATTGTGATGATGGTCAACCGTTTCTGCCTGATTTTTTTCTCTCCAATTTTTATACATTATTTAACATTGGGGAAAAAATAAGTACATAAAAAAAAAAAACACCTCCCATGCACTTTTCAGTGTTATTCAAAATAAATAAATAATAATAATACTAAATAACAAATCTTTTTATTTCGTTGCAACATATAATATATTAATATAGACTCATTACATGCAAAGTGAGATATTTCAAGCCTTTATTTGTTATAATTTTGATGATTATGGCTTACAGTTTATAAAAACCCCAAATTCACAATTAGAATATTGTGAAAAGGTTTTCATAAGCTGTAAGCCATAATCATCAAAATTATAACAAATAAAGGCTTGAAATATCTCACTTTGCATGTAATGAGTCTATATAATATATTAGTTTCACCTTTTAAGTTGAATTACTGAAATAAATGAACTTTTGCACAATATTCTAATTTTTCCAGTTTCACCTGTAAATACTATATAGCAAATCTGAAAAGCTTAATTTCTTGTTTTGTTGTAAAATGTAACTATATTATTGCCCAGCTCTAATCTGCTAAATGCAACTATAAGGCATGAAGATATTATAAACAATAACATCATGGTTTTCTATGAAGCTGCTTTGAAACGTTGCTGCGTTTGACTTGACTTGGCTAATTTTTGTGTAATATATTTGTCTTTTCATTTTAGAAATATTGTTTGGCTCATTCAATATACCTGTATTATATCAGCAACCTGTTCTGTAGATATCAGCATCTAAATAAATATTTTACCCCCCCTCAAAATTCCCCAGAAGCATGTCTGTGTAGTGAAGACATAGTTTTCATTTCGGGCTGAATATTCAGTTAGTCTTAGTTTTAATTTCTTGTGCTTTTGAATCCTCTTCATTTTTATCAGACGTTTATTTGTGCATTTACCCATCTTCCACATCCTTGAGCACTTCCTGTCAAACATTCAATAGATCCGCAGCCTTGCATAGGTTTGTGCTTCATCCTTTGTGAGGCTTAGTTTCTTTCAAATGTTTTATTTTTTTTCTTCTCATTCCCATTTTAATATGTAATCCATGAGCGTAAACCTTCACAGAATCAGTACGTTTGTATGGTGTGTGTGTGCTGCCTGTAAATAATGTGTAAGCAGGTTAAATCTCTGCTCTCCAGGGCCCGGATTACAGACTGTATAAGAGCGAGCCGGAGCTTACCACGGTAGCCGAGGTCGACGAGAGTAACGGCGAAGACAAATCTGAGCAGACTGCAGAGAAAGAGCCGCCCGGCGTCACCAAAGGTGCCTGACAAACACCAACACTTCCAGTCATAAAGCCCTCGCTGCTGTTCACTGACCTCTCTCTCTCTCTCTCTCTCTCTGTCAGGTATCGTTTACCCTGTCGGAGTGGTCAGCCCGAGGACTAAATCACCCATGCCTGAATCCTCCACCATCGCCTCTTATGTCACCTTGAGGAAGAGCAAGAAGCCTGACCCCAGAACAGTAAGTGCACTGCACACAAGCATGTCCAATACATCTGAGAAATACGGGAGTTGTGTTTGCCTGTCCAAAATGAATAGTTGAAATACGGTTGCAAAGGTCAGGGTTGCCTGTAAAAGCCCAAAGGCCTGTCAAATATAGTCCAAATAGCCCAATTCATCTTGAAAATCACTATATAGTAGTTTCATAAAGGCCCTCCCTTATTAAACTCATCATCTAGCACAGTTTTATCAATGGTGGAATGTAAGATTTTTCAAAACAAGCATTTCATTCATATACAGTTTATGTCAAACCTTTAACCCGCGGGAAACAAATGAAACTGCGGCATTTTAAAAGAAGTCCAATGAACCGCAATCTTGGCTGAGGCATTGCTGGGCATTATGGGTGGTTATATACTGCACACATCAATAAACCGTTCTAATAATAGTTTGCCACAAACGTTTTAGATTGGTTGGATTATTTAATGTTTTTGAAAGAATCTCTTCGGCTCACCAAGGCTGCATTTATTTGATCCAAAACAGTAATATTGTGAAATATTTTATTACAATAACTGTTTTCTACTGTAATATATATACAAAATGTAATTTATTCCTGTGATCAGCTGAATTTTCAGCATCATTACTGCAGTTTTCAGTGTCACATGATCCTAACATGATTCTCGTGTGTGTGTGTGTGTGTGTGTGTGTGTGTGTGTGTGTGTGTGTGTGTGTGTGTGTGTGTGTGTGTGTGTGAGACATTTCATATATTCATTTGTTATATTTATATATGAATTAAATTTTTTTTTATAATTTTTTAAAAAATATATTTTTTGTGTTAATAATATAACATATTTTATGTGTATATATATATTATATATATATATATATAAATGAAATTGGATATTATGTAATTTAATATAACTATAATACTTAATTTAATGTGTTTAATATAATATATGCAATATAATTATATTAAAATAATATATAATTTAATATTATACATTATTAAATCATTATTTTGTTTGGTAAAAAAAAATTATGTATATGTGTATATATATATATATATATATATGTGTGTGTGTGTGTGTATAATATATGTGTATATGTAATAATGTAATATTCTATTATTAAATCATTATATTATGTTCAGTGTTACCCGCAGGACCGTCCCCGCAGCGCAGTGGAGCACATGAGCGGTGTCGAGGTGGGCCGAGCGCGCATGAGTGTCGAGGAGCAGATGGAGCGAATCAGACGACACCAGCAGGGGGCGCTGCGTGAACGAAGAAGAGAAGACGGTTCACTGTCACGCAGCCTCTCCTTCACCAAAGACAACCCGTACTACACCCTACAGGTGCCGACATCTGCGTCTCAAGCTCACACGTACAGCTACGGAAGTTAATGAATGTCACATTCCTCCCTCAGATATCAGACCTATTATTAATCGGTATATATTGGATAAGTGGAAAGATGAGTGGAACACGTGCAAGAATAATAAGCTATATGAAATTAATCTGAAAAGTCTCTTAAATCACTCTTAAAACTAGATCTGATCAAGTGGTATTCACCAGATGTGTATAGGTCACACAAGTTTGACTCGTGCTTTTTTGCTTAAAGGTGAAGACCCGACTCTATGCATGTTTTGTAAACATTTTACACGTTAAACATGTTAACTCTGTTAAACATATTTTATTGGACTGTCCTGGGTTTAAATACAAGTAAAATGCTCTTTTATGAAGTTATTTCACTTAAAGGTAGGGTTGGTAATCCTGTTCAGAAACATTTTTTATTATACTGGGTGAAATGGTCCTTCCATTCTGATAGTAGTCAATACATTATGTGTTCAGAAAAAGGAATGAAAAATATCTGACCTCTGTAGCAGCTGTAGGACAGTAAAAACTCTGACCAATCACTGCCATTCGGTGCGAATGTAAAGAACCAATCAGATGCCTTCATGTCTCGTGCCCGAGCACCACTGCGTGCACAGCAGTGATGCGCGGGTCAATGTATAAACAACCCGCACCCGACCGACGTTTTCAACTAACCCGCCCGCAACTCGGACCGCAAAAAAAGGTAAGAAAATATTGTACCCGACCTGCGTTTTTTAAAGTAGCTATAGTAAATGCTCATCGCGTCATGGGCCATAGACGGAGGAACTAGGGGTGCGCATTTTTCAGAATGCTGTATGATATAGCCTAGTGTTTTGTAATAAAGGCTTGATTTATTCATTTATTTCGTTTCATTTTCTTAACAATTAAGATGCTGCATGTGTTTATCCAGTCTAATCGACGTGCGTCTCTCCCCGGACTTTCCCAACAAAAATCCCGCCCCCTCTCAGCAAATAGGCTACATAAAACTGACATTACTGAGCTATATGCGTTTAAAAGTAGCCTATTAAAATGGCACAATGGCATTGCTCAGTTCAACGCGTTGGGAAATCGGGCATTTTGTCCCGCGTCAGCTTTTATTCAAAAGTTAATAACGCGAACAACATTCAAAAGGTAAATAAGGATTTCCCACTGTCATCTGCAGACTGAGCTCGTGCGTCATCCTCGCGCATTCAGCCAATAAAGTGTAGACCTATGTATTTCATAGAACATTGTGTCTAGTACTATATAAATTACAAAGGTAAACGACCCGACCGACCGCGACCCGAATATCATTAAAAATATTTTTGGATGACTCGTAACCGCGGGCGCAGGCACCCGCTCATTTTGGATCAACGCGCATCAGTGGTAGGTATGCAGCTGACTCCAAATGTGGATGCGCGTTCATGTTTGCGGGGGGGGGCGTAGCTTTGGACGGAGCACTGACAGGAGGGGGCGGAGCTTAGAAGAGGTGCCACTTTCAAATCTGGCTAGCTCTCCAACATTACCTACTCTAGCTTTAAGGACTTTAGTAAGATTATGCCTGAAAAGGTTATGGATTTTTTTTTTCATATGTTAATTTAAAAATATATATATTATATGATTTTTTGTGTGTTTGTTTGCTTGGTTTTTATTGTATTTATATGATATTTGAATTTTTCTAATTTAATTTTTGCCATGAAAATAGCCTTAGATGCTGACATGGCATTAAATTAAACCATCTATCTATCTATCTATCTATCTATCTATCTATCTATCTATCTATCTATCTATCTATCTATCTTAAAAATACGCTTGCATATCTGCAACATTAGTTGTTCCAAGAAAATCCTTCACCTCTGCTGTTTATTAAACCTCAGATTGGCTGTAGTTTGCATTGCTTTTCACGTTGAGGGCCGTAAGATGACACTGGACACGTTGTGTCTGGTTAGTTCATGCACGGTATCATCTGAGATTTCTAAATGCTTGGCCATGACCTGCACCGTCTCACTCGAGTGAACCCGCTCTGAAAACCACAGGACATGAATAACACATGAACACCGTGCACCATCCATGTCACATTCCCATCATGCATCTGGTCCGGAGGGCTCTCGCTCTCATAAACATGCTCCGCCATTAGAAGTTTGTGGAACGGCGCTGTAATTCAAAGTGACTCCTCACTGGATGAATGGAGCTCTTAATGATTCCCTACAGCGGTGCACTTTACAGTTTTCCGGCTCGCTGCGTCCCTGTCCAGAAGTGTGTGTTTATGACTTCCTCTTCTGTGTGTCTAGCTTTTAACGGTGAGCGTTTGTTCCCTCAGACACGTAAGAAGAGCCCGGTGATCTCTCCGGATGAGCTGGACGAGCGCAGAGACCCGTCGCCTGAGGAGCGAGAGCGGGCGGCTGGGAAACACACTGATGCGGAAGAGAACTGCAGGGAAACTCGTGATGTGGATTCTGGAAACTTGGAGAACAAGGTGCATATTTGGGCTGTCACGATTCCTCAAATTTTTTTTTTTTTTTTTTTTTTTTGAAAGGGGACAGTGTACATTAATCAACATTAAAGGTTGTGTAGGTAAGAATTGTCTAAAGAACTTTTTTTCAAATTGCCTTAAACTGTCTTTATATACCAATACATAATTAAAATGTAAGTTTTTTTAAAAAGAGAGTATAAAATAAAAATTGAGTGACTATAGTGTATTTAATCTTCAAAAAACACAGCTCATTAATTCCTACCGGGACGAAACAAGTGATTGGCTTGCGCGACTGTCACTCTCCGTCGCCATGACTACCGCAGCTGTTACTGGCTCTGCCCACGTGCGCGCAGTCGCGCACACCGTTTTTAGGTGGGAGTGAATGGAATTAATGAGCTGTGTTTATTGAAGATTAAATACACTAGTCATTCAGTTTTTTATACTCTCTATTTCAGAGTACTTGCATTTTAATTATGTGTTGGTATATAAAGACAGTTTAAACAAATTTGAATAAAAGTTTTTTTAGACAATTCTGACCTTCCCTACCTTTAAAACAATGTTAATGTACCCGAGTTAGCTCAAAAGTGCTCATTTTCATCGGTAGTCCCCCAGTCAGGGGTACAAAAGGGCAGCCTTAAAAATAATCACAGGTATAAAATCACAAGATAAAATTACATACAACACATTGTGGTTAATAAATAAATACAATTCATGCAAAGTAATTATATAATGTTTAAATGCACACAGAAAGCATGAGTGCCCACATGTTTGGCTCTCTACACGCCATTTTTTTGATTCAATTCAAGTACTTGATTTAAAAAATATATAAATCCTCGATTGCAATTCATTCATACTGGAAGTGGCGCATTCCACATATGAGAATCCATGACCGCATTACTAGACCATTTTCTAACGCTGCACGATATATTTAAAGCATTCAAAAACCATTCTACAGCATAGTGATGTTGTGAATTCACAAATGCTGCGATTCAATTAAAGAAATATGGCCTTTGAGTTTAATATATACCGGTGAAACTGGAAAAATCAGAATATGGTGCAAAAGTTCATTTATTTCAGTAATTCAACTTAAAAGGTGAAACTAATATATTATATAGACTCATTACATGCAAAGTGAGATATTTCAAGCCTTTATTTGTTATAATTTTGATGATTATGGCTCACAATGAAAACCTTTTCACAATATTCTAATTTGAATTTGGGGTTTTCATAAACTTTAAGACTTTTAAGCAAGTCTCAATTACCAAAATAAACAAACTTTTCCAAGAACAGTTAAATAATGAATACAATTTCTAAATATCCCTAGCCAGGTGTTTAGGGGGCAGTGAACACTCTGTAGGGTCCCTGTGATTGGTCCAGTATGAGTTGATGTCATGTGATTGTGTCTCTACACAGGAGAAACCGCCCGTGTCCCGATCAGCGTCCATTAAAGAGTCTCTCCTGAAGAGCGTGACGCTGAACGAGTCGGAGTCGGAGAAACCGAAGCGCTTGAGTCCGCTGGAGTTCCGCAGGAGTCTGGCCGCACAGAACAGGTGCCACACACACACACACACACACACACACACACACACACAGCGCTTCAGAACAACAGTGCTCACCGCTCTCCGTTGTGTGTGTCAGCTTGCAGACGGCCGTCATGGTCCGCGTGGGCACCGAGGAAGAGGAGGATGAGGAGGATGAGAAGCCCTCCAGTCAAGAGCAGGACGTGTCCTATGAGCTGACCAATAGCAAGCATGGCACGCTGATGTCAGGTGGGCAGTGATGAAGTCAAGCTTTAGTTCTGGTTCAGACGCTCTGTGTTCCCCTCAAACCTTCCCAGAATCCTGCTGACACTGACACTGCTGTGGATTTGTGTGCTTTTTAGTAAATCAAATGTATATATTTATTTATTAAATTATTTATAAATATTATATATTCCATAATTTCTGTAACTTTTTAGTGAATCATACTGTATAATAATTTATTTAATATATATATATATATATTTTCCATTAAATATTAAATTATAAATGTATTTCTTAATTTATATGATGTATATATCAGGGTTATTATAGTTAAATAAAACTGAAACAATACAAAACATTTTTGTTACTTCAAACATCCAACGTTAACTGAAATAAAATAAAATGTACAAAAAAATTACATTTTATTTCAGCTAGTTGTCAGTGCTATATTTTTTAAATTGCATTTATTTTACTCAAATAAAAAATTATAAAAACTATATATTAATTTTTATATATATATCTAAATTTAACAAAAATTTAAATAAAATAAAACCTTTTTCTCAATGATACAAAAGTAACTGGTATAATTTTAAATGAATATCTAAATATAAATATGTGTA
The DNA here is from genome assembly GCF_949152265.1 of Phoxinus phoxinus. Classification (NCBI taxonomy): domain Eukaryota; kingdom Metazoa; phylum Chordata; class Actinopteri; order Cypriniformes; family Leuciscidae; genus Phoxinus; species Phoxinus phoxinus. Next base: position 2,784,572 of record NC_136884.1, read on the forward strand.
CATTTTATATATTCATATATTTATTAATTCTTCATAGTCCTCTGGGCACCTAAAGCCGGTCCTACTAACACTAAACCTTTTAGTTTTTTTGTATTTTATTTTAGTGAATCATATATTAAATTATATATACATTAATTCTATATTGATTTAAATATTTACATTTTAAATATAACACTCTGCAACAAACACATAACCTGGTGTGTATTTTAGTGAACTTGATTTTAATGAATCAAAAAATAACCAGCATGTCCAGTTTATGATTTTGATTCACTAAAACGAAGCGGTTGTGAACAGGAAGTGTTGATTTAGTTCCTGCTTGAACGTGTCAGTGTGTGTGATTATTAACCAGCTCGTGTGTGTGTGTGTGTGTCTGCATGCGCTGTGTTTTGCAGTGAACAGTGTGTCGACTCCGCCCCAATCTCCAAGCTCCTCCTCCTCCCCCCCGCCTCCACCCTCCCCCCCACAGCTGACGGACGGATCTCACTTCATGTGTGTGTGAGAGGAGAGATGGACGAGTAAGAGACACACACACTTCACTACAGACGATCAGAACGGACACTAGCGTCTGCTTTATATACAGTGGTCTCAGTTATTGATGACTCCAGCTGCGTATGTTTATGATATTGCTCATAAAATCAGTGTTTCATAGCAGCTTACAGGAGATGTTTTCTGAGGGCTTTGGCTCAGTGCGGAAGGTTTCACTGCATCACAAATACAAGTGTGTGTGTGTGTGTAAGTGTGTGTGTAATAATCTGTCTGTTCTCCGAGGAAAATGAAGGATCCTCTCAAATGAAGCAGTAATTAGCCTCCCAACTAGAGTTCATTAGCCTCAGTGAGTCTCAGTGAGCAGAAAGCTTCACTAATGAACCGTGCAATTAAGAGTCATTCAGACGCCGCTGCACATGATCACACGCTCACACACACACACACACACATATATATATATATCATGTGCACCATTTAGTAAACGAGGGAACAAATGATTATATTGTGCACAAGATTTTGTACAATAAGGGAACATTAAATCGCACACACTATTTAGTAAAATAAGGGAACAAATTATTATATCGCACACAAGATTTAATAAAACGAGGGTATCGAATTATAATATTGTGTGCATAATTCACTAAAACGAGAGAAAGATTATAATATTGTGCACAAGATTGAATAAAACAAGGGAACAAATTATAATATTGTGCACAAGATTGAATAAAATGAGGGTATCGAATTATTATTGTGTGCATAATTCAGTAAAACGAGCAAACAAATTATTATATTGTGCACAAGATTTAATAAAACAAGGGAACAAATTATTATATTGTGCACAAAATTTAATAAAACAAGGGAACAAATTATTATATCGTGCACAAAATGTAATAAAACAAGGGAACAAATTATTATATTGTGCACAACATTTAATAAAACAAGGGAACAAATTATTATATCGCACACAAGATTTAATAAAACAAGGGAACAAATTATAATATTGTGCACAAGATTTAATAAAACAAGGGAACAAATTATAATATTGTGCACAAGATTTAATAAAACAAGGGAACAAATTATAATATTGTGCACAAGATTTAATAAAACAAGGGAACAAATTATTATATCGTGCACAAAATGTAATAAAACAAGGGAACAAATTATAATATTGTGCACAAGATTTAATAAAACAAGGGAACAAATTATTATATTGTGCACAACATTTAATAAAACAAGGGAACAAATTATTATATTGTGCACAACATTTAATAAAACAAGGGAACAAATTATTATATCGCACACAAGATTTAATAAAACAAGGGAACAAATTATAATATTGTGCACAAGATTTAATAAAACAAGGGAACAAATTATAATATTGTGCACAAGATTTAATAAAACAAGGGAACAAATTATTATATCGTGCACAAAATGTAATAAAACAAGGGAACAAATTATAATATTGTGCACAAAATTTAATAAAACAAGGGAACAAATTATTATATTATGAACAAGATTTACTAAAACGAGAGAACGAGTTTTTAATCAACGACTGTGTTATATATATATACAGTATATGTTTGTGCAGTACATGTGCAGGGCTCTGCATTAATATGCAAGTGTGTAAAAAGTGATTTTGTGTGTCCAGCAGCCCCTCCACCGTCATCAGTGAACCGCAGCATGTGAGGGGACGTCCCACATCTTCATCATCTTCATCTTCATCATCAGCTGACCCACTCGAACACAGCGACGTCCAGGCCTTAGTTCAACCCACGGGGACAGGATTGATCCACACACAGTGATGATTATTTATATACTGCTACTCTTCTTCTGTTAGGTTGAGTGTATTGTGTGAGCCGGTGCTATTTTGATGTATCACGGCACCCAGACTCACTGAAAACAGGAAGTAGAGCCCACAAACACGCTCACTTCCTCACGCTGCCGAGGGTTGCGTTCATCGTTCGCTTGTTTTATATGGATTTTAATCAATCGCTCCCGGTTTTACCCAGTGTTCTCGACGAGATTTTAGTACTCATATCTTTTGCACTGTACGACACCCATCGTTTCTTTTTTGATATCAAACGATCGGTGTATAAACGCTGTACAACTGTAATCGACAGGATTTGTAAATGTTGGATAGTTCGCAATAGCCACCACACTGTTTCCCGACACACTCATGAATGTTCCAGCTTACGTTTTATTTTTCTATGGCTGAGATATATTTAAATAGAGAGAAGAGTACAGAGTATTACAGTTTAAAGAAGAGTATTGGCTTTAGCACATGAGATGTGACCGTTTTAAAACAGTTGAAAAAAAGCAATAAGCAGGGTTTGGTGTTTCACTTTAATGTATAAACTGTAAAGTTCATGATGTATATATACTGTACACCATACTATGTGCAGAGCGGAGATGCAGAAGAGGTTATGTATCAGAGTCAATATGCAAATGTTCATATTTCATCTGTTTTATATCATGTGAAATAAATGTTGATGTTCTTATATATGCGAAGAGCTTTTGATTCCTTTTTTCCTCTGATTGTGAACATTATTGAGTTTTTCATGCACTATTAGTATCAAGCCTGCATTAATTTGATCAAAAATACAGGAAAAAAAATGTAATCTGAAATATTATCACAATTTAAAATAATTTTCTGTGTGAATATATAGTTAACTGTAATTTTCAGCATCGTTACTCCAGTTTTCAGTGTCACACGATCCTTCAGAAATCATTCTTATGATGATTTATTATCAATGTTGAAAACATATTTGAAATTCGATTGGCCATCTCAGTCATTTTGAAATTGACGAGCGCTGTTGTGTGTGTAAATTAATCAAGTGTGACCTGTACATCAATTACATTTATTGATGTATTCATCTTATCCAAAGCAAGAATAATGGACTAACTCCACGAATAATGATGAAATGTAAAAGCATCAGTGTTAATTAAACACCTAATTAACAGTGTGTTTTGGCGCCACCTGGTGGATAGATGCAGTGTTGCAACACTATGACTGATGGCGCCCTCTGCTGGTCATGTGTAAAACATGCTTTCTAATGGACGGTAAGAAAGAATATAATCCTGAGTGTTTCATAAATGTAGAGTAATTTTCAGTAATAATTATCTAAAATGTTGTGGGAAAAGTTTTAATTTCGAATTACAAGCAATAAATGATTTGCATGAAAAACTGAGGATCTGGATTTTGATTCCAGTGTGTAAAATCCTACAAACAGGAAACGGACGCCATCTAGTGGAGATTTCCAGGAAGGGACGTTTTAAAGGTTTAAATGACTCATGATATTTTCCAGTTTTTAACTAGATTCATGTGGTAATGCGGTAAACACGCCACTGATTGTGAATTTCCAACCCAACAATAAGAAAGGAATCAGATTAAAATATGATTCTTAAACCATTAGCACTTCCGCTGCAGTTTCATCTTATCACACTTTATTTATTTATTTATTTATTTATTTACTTAACACATATATACTCCTCACATGTCATAGTAACATTATTTCTATAATATTAAATATCAAATATTATTACAAACATTTTAATTAAATGTCACGTGGTGTTACCATCGAGTACAAAACTCGTGAATACGTTGTGAATGTTCAACTTAAAAATTATTTATAAAAATTAAAAAATTATATATTAATTTCCAAACGTAAATAATATATTTTCAGCCTTTTAAGTAGATTATTATATAACTTGATACCCGTTTCAGAAAACATTTTTTTACGACTATAAATGAATGATTCTAGTCTAATTTTATTTAAATATTATTTATTCAACCATATTTTCGAAGAAACGTTCAAATAACGACGGAAATATAGATTTGTATCTAACGATCTAAGTATCGTTATGGTGTTTTAAATTGCCACTATTTGTCACTATTAAATTGTCACTATTATTTACTGTCTTAAAGAAACGAGGGTAAATAAACATACAATAATTTTAAGATTAATGCCTCATTTTGAATTAAAATGAGCAATATTAAAATGTCAGACAGACATTAAATAATTAACACTTTTCAACTTCATTTTGGATATTTGGTGTTGGGAGCACGTGGAGGGACTCATAATAAGCGCTGACGTCACGCTCGCTCCTCCCCGCGCGTCCCCGACCAACCTCCAGTTCCACGATCCGTCCGGTTGCCGAAAGTCTCCGCGTTTCACCCGTTTCCCGTCGCTTAAACCCGGCCAGACCGCACGCACACGAGCGGAACCCGATGGCTTCGACGACTTCTGACGGTTCCGAGCAAGAGCCGGCCAACCCGAGCGAACAAAACGGCGAGGGGAGCGAGTCGGGCCTGCGCGCCGCCGATCCGGAACCGGCCGTTAAGATGGACGGAGCGCAGACGCATGAGAAGCTCAACGGACACCAGTCTACCGAACAAAGCCCGGTGGAAACCACGCGGGGAGACGGCGGTAACGAGGAGGATGTCGAGATGGAAGTGGAGCCGGAGAAAGAGCCGCAGAAGAGCCCCGGTAGCGCAGACGGGACGGTGGAGCCGATGAAAGGAGAACAAAGAGGGGATGAAAACGCGTCTTCACCGGCGGAGAAAAACAACAGTGGCGCCGGCGAAGGCGAAGGCTTGAAGAGGCGCGCGAGTCTGGAGGTGATGAGCTCGTCGTCGGACGGAGAACCGCTCAGCCGCATGGACTCGGAGGACAGGTGTGTGTGTGTGTGTGTGTGTGTGAACCCATCATCCGAATCATTTGTCGTTTCATGTTAGTTCTGGTGATAAATCACGCCTTTCGCGCGCTGTTTAGATCATTACTCCACTCTCTCAAGCGAGAAATGTGTAGCTGAACAATTAGAGAGGATCACAAAACAATTAAGGCATAAATAACAGCAAAATTATGACTTATTATTATTAGTAAGGAGTAAACTGTAGTCTAATAGACGTTTATTACTATGTTCTAAAAGCAGAAATGCAACAAATAATGTCTATTCTGCACATCAGTTTTCATACACTTGAAAATATTGTGTATATAATATAAAGCTGTTTATCACACATACATTTGGGTTCATGTCTAATGTCAAAAAGCAGAATTTAAACCATTAAAATTGGTTCTGTATACCCGTTATTAAATGCATAGTGTGCATATTAACAATCACTATTTTAATCTCTTCACATTACTATTATTACATTTACATTTAGTTTTGGTAATATGTAATATGTACTTACATTTAGTACATATTAGTTTTATTCATGCAGAGTTTTGCAATCTAATTGGTTAATTATGTATTTAAGCTTCATCTATCTCACTGAAAATTGCAAAGAAGTCGAGTAATTATTGAATCAACACTCATTTCATTACTACTTCACCTGCAAGAACTGTTGTTGGGTGTTTATTCTTTAGAAACCCAATCAAAAAAAACATCAACATTGGTTCTGAGTTTACTTGAACAACTGAATAAAGGCCCGTCCACATCTAGGACTATAAAGATAAAGATATCGTTCTGAAAATCGTTGTAAATGTAAAAGAATAGCAGAGTTCACACCAAAAATATTACATTAACGGCACAGAGGAATGATTTAGTTGGAATCACTTTTAGAGCGATTATTATTTTCCAGCTGATGAACAATAAAAACATTGACAGCCAATCAGATTTCAGCTTGAGCATTTAATGCGGCAAACAACAAAAGTGTGCACTTTACAGTGATATATTACTTATTTGTATAGTGATTGTTCTTGATGTGAACGGGCCTTAGCTCTGTATTTGCATCGGTCGTGGAAAAACATCAATCTGTCAACAATCCCAGGTGTATTTGAACCATATTTCAAGAGTCTCTTGGCACCGCAGTAACTCATTATCCCAGAGTTTATTTGTTCACAGCCGTAATCCTTCATAGAAACACAAAAGGAGATGTTCGTCAGAGTGACTCGGTGAACATTCACGTTCAGTGTATGGAAGAAAGATCCAATGAAAGTTAATTGTTTAGCCATTTCAGAACAATCAAAGCTTATCACAACAATCAGTTTTTTGTCAAGTCATCTTACCTTAATTTTTAGCACTTTGTACAATAGAAATGATTTCAAAGCAGTGTCACAGTGATAAACAGGAAAGTAACAGAATTAATAATGCAAACATTAATTATTTAAGAGTTCAAATTCCGCTGTAATGTCATTATTCACTTTAGTGATTCAGTTCAATAACTGTAAAGTTCATCAATTATGAACAGGTTTGATTCAGACAATAGTGTCGTTATTCAGCCTGAGTGGTTCAGTTCGGTTCAATAACGTGTGGATGTTGCAATCTTCATCAAAAAGTTGCTTCAATATAAAGCAGAAGACAATAGTGTGATTATTCAGTTCAAGTTTTGTCCTCAAGTGCAGTTAAATCAGTATTTTTTGCTGGATTTTATTTTTAAGTAGATGGATAATGCAGGTGAAACTCAAAAAATTTGAATATGGTGCAAAAGTTAATTTTTTTTTTCAGTAATTCAACTTAAAAGGTGAAACTAATATATTGTATAGACTCATTACATGCAAAGTGAGATATTTCAAGCCTTTATTTGTTATAATTTTGATGATTATGGCTTATAGCTTTGGGGTTTTTATAAAATGTAAACCATAATCATCAAAATGATAACAAATAAAGGCTTGAAATATCTCACTTTGCATGTAATGAGTCTATATAATATATTAGTTTCACCTTTAAGTTGTATCAGTTTAAAGCAGATACCACACTTGGTTTCTCTGGAAGTTGACGTCGGCCTGGTTTTGTGACTCCCTTCCTTATCAAACTGAATGCTTTGCTTTAAACTGGTTTTACGCTCCAAACCATGAGACCTTTCGTCATCTTTCCACATCCCCAGGGTGACATGGGTGCGGTTGTGCAAGTGTTTAATGGCACTTATCATGCTAGGCTGGCTCTTTTATTATTTGTATTACTCTAAAGGCAGGAGAATATGTGTTTCGAGTGTGCTGTAGATGGCCTGGCACACACACACACACACACACACACACAGCACATGGGAACTCTCCATAGAGGATCTGCAGACACGGTGGAACGAATCACAGTGAGCACAATGTGTCAGGACAGCCCAGCGGTGGAGGCAGGAGAAAGAGGGAGTGTGTGTGTGTGTGTGTGTGTGTGTGGATGGGAATCCCTGCTCTGTGCCAGACGTGCTGTTTTTGTCGAGCTTTTGGTGGGAATAAAGCTCTTAAAATCCGAGTGGAGGGCCTGAGTCCTGCTGTTCGGCCAGCTGGAGGGGTTGAATGTAACTCTTGTGCGGGACATCTGGGAGAGTATGACCCAGACCACACGACAACTGCCTTTATAGTGTAGCTTTTGGAAATGCTCTTTGCCTTCAGATCCACAAGTAGCCCAAGTTATTCATGTCAAGTCAAGTCATCTTCATTTATAGCGCTTTTAACAATGTAGAAATTGTTTCAAAGCAGCTTTACAGTGATTAAGTGATAATTTAAGGTAACAGATTGTTTTGGCTTTATAGCGATTCTTGAATAATGTTATTTTCCAGCTAAAGTTAGTTTTGATTGATTCACTTCCGTCGAAATTATCATTAGTTATTAATTTAGAAACCGCTAAGACGACACCGTTCTCTCACGTGCGCATCAATAATTAATTATATAGTTATGCGCATTTGAATATATGTGCGCAGGTTTGTAATAATCACAAGTCATAATGATAAATGGTTTCGTCATTTGGGCTAGCTGTTAGTTTTGTAATTCTTTACAATAAGGTTCCGTTTATTAACATTAGTTAATGTTAACTAACAATGGAAAATATTTCTAAAGCATTTATTAATGTTCATTTCAGTATTTAGGCCTACTAATATTCTGTAAATCAAAAGTTGTGTCTGTTGATCTTATTTAATTGACCTGAACTATTAATGAACAGTTGTATTTTTATTAACTAACATTAATAATTACTATTGCTCATAGTTAATGTTAGTTAATGCATTAAGTAATGGGACCTTATTGTAAAGTTTTATCAATAGTTTAGCATAAAAGTGCCTATTAAAGAGATACTGAATTTTGTTGTTTGCACTTTTATTTGTGGACTGGGAAAAAATAATCCAGATGACATGAGCACTGTACTCCAAGTCATATGATAAGCTTCATGTGAGGAACAGACCAAAATGTGTGTTGTTATGCTCTAGAAATCATCAAGGTTTAGTGAGTGATGCCAAACACCAGACCAGTATGTGCCAGTTTAAATATGTGAAAGAGCAAATGAGTTTCGAGAGATCTGGTGGAGGGGAACTCCACTGGATGGGGCGTTTGAGTAAAAGCAGGTGTTAATTGTTTGCTTGTCCACTTAAGCAGGTTTTGGCACAGTTTTCTGAGTTAGATTCTCAGTGTGTGTTGATCAGCCAGTTGGACCAAGCGATCTATGTGTGTGTGTGTGGAGGTTTAACACCCTTTGTAGTCTGTCACATGAGTGCAGCGCTGAGCGAGACTGCCACAGCTTCCAGAAGAAGAAAAAACTGATGCTAATGTCTTTCATATGCCAGATCTGGTCTACCGCTGTCACTCAAAATTCACTGTTTAGTAACCCAGTTTATGCATGCAAGTCTTATATTAATGCATTTTATTCTAGAATTTTAGGTCAAGCATCACTATTGTTATCTAGCCTGGCTAACGCCAGACCCAATTCTCGTTGAGACTTGGGTCTGGGAACCACATGTGCATTTTCTCGTATTTGAGGCGTGGTTTACGAATGCCCGGCGCCGTTTATTGGGTGCTAAGAATGTCTATCAAATGCGCCTGTACGTAGCTCATAGCCAATCGTTTCCATTATACCAGATGACGTATGTAGAGCGACAGAAATTAGACAAGGAAGAAGACGATGGGTAAGATATTTTTGTGTAAACAATGACGTTCAGCGACTATTGCCGTTTGTGCAAGATAAACATGAGGGTCGAAGGTATATATGGATATAAACAAACTGCTTAGTTGTGTGGCATAGATGTCGTCATCGTCTTGCTGCTCCCTCCCCGTTCTGTGATTGCTTCCCTAGATGAGGCGAAAATCTGGTCCATGGTATCCAGACTGCCTTTCAGCGTGAATAAAATCGCGCTGCGCAAAGGCAGTATGGGGAAACCCAGGCTAATTGTTATCTTAATCGCAATAATAATAATACTAATATTGCATTTTAGTGCCTGCACCATTTATGTGCATTCTTCAGAAAATGTAAAAATCATTTTTTTAGCAAAAAAATCATTGACGTACTTGTGGGTTTTGCAGATGTGAACACTTTATCACTTCATCGGTAGTCAGACTGGCAGTTGGAGTTTGTCTCTGTGATTACCCAGAATCCTGTTCTCTGGCACATCCTGGGATTTAGCGTCAGTTGTGGGCAGTGAAGTCTGAAAGGAACCAACAGATGGAAGTGTGTGTGTGTGTGTGAGCCCCTCCTCTCCCCTCAGGAGTCATTCAGTCACAATCACTGGAGTTCATGGGGCTTTACTGTGGTAGTTTACCGCTGTCCTCTCCAACACTGCACAGCTGCTCAAAAGCGTTTGTGTGTCACGGTTAGGTGCTTGCCCCACGGCACTGGCCTCATTTACCGTTCACAAAGACTCATGGTTCATAACGTGGGCGCTGCATTGCTGATTTTCCATTTAAAATTGAGATAAAGTTTCTAAATTAGTCATGCTACTCAATATAACTTCCCCATTTTTATTTTGTGTCGTACTGCTTATCGATGCCACAAGACGTCACTTTTAATCTCTTTATGTCCATCACATCGTGTGTGTGTGTGTGTGTGTGTGTGTGTGTGTTAGGGCCAGTTTTGTGCATACAAATAAACTAAAATGGATAATTTTAGCAAATAATCAACGTTAATGTGAGATTTAATCCAGAAAACATAAAATGAAAAGGGCATTAAAATGCTTTTGACGCACCAATATTTGTATAAAGTCCAGGTTTACTGTCATATCAGGCGGCAAAACAAATATAGTTGCACCATACCTATATATGCATATCAAAATAATCATATATCTGTGTGTTTCAGTATCAGCAGTACTCTCATGGACATGGAGAGCATCGCATCCAGTGGTCGTTCTACTCCAGCTATGATGAACGGTCACGGTGGGGCTTCTTCCTCCTCCACGAAGGGCTCATCTTACCCCTGCTGCTGGGATGAGTGCCACATGCTGTTCAACACCAGCCCGGACCTGGCCGAACACATCCGCGGACTGCACGTGGACGGACAGCGCGGCGGGGTCAGTGTGTGTGTGCATGCTTTATGTACTACAAAACATGTAACAAAAATATATTTTCTCAGGTTTTCTTTTTGAGGCGTATGCTCTTGATGTACTGACTGAAATTCTTCCATTGCTCATTGTTTGCACACCTGTTCCCTGCAGGTTTTCGTGTGTCTTTGGAAAGGCTGTAAGGTGTATAACACACCATCCACCAGTCAAAGCTGGCTCCAGAGACACATGCTGTCACACAGCGGAGACAAACCTTTCAAGGTCAGCCTCTTCTTTGCACACATGCACACACACATGCACATTTTGGTTTTAATTTGATTTATAATACAGTAGTCAACATTGGATCAAAAAAGTTAATCAAAGTTGTCCTACCACAAGAACAGGTCAAATTCATGTATAACTTTGATGAAAGGTTTTGATCCACTTCAAATGTTGACTTTTGCAAGATGCACCCTACGTGTTCATACTGTAATTCTAGTAGTATAACGTTTTGCATACTGTTATATTTTTGTTTGGCTTTGCAATAAAAATGCTGTCCACAGTACTCATCCTGTAATTATAACCCTATACCAGTTTTTCATTTACTATAATTACTCTGACCGTTCTCTCTCTCTCTCTGTGAAGTGTGTGGTGGGCGGTTGCAATGCCACCTTCGCCTCCCAGGGGGGTCTAGCGCGCCACGTGCCAACCCACTTCAGCTCCCAGAATTCCTCCAAACTCTCTAGCCAAACCAAGGTGAAGGAAGAGTCGCCTTCCAAAGCGGGCATCAACAAACGGAGGAAACTCAAGTACAAACGGCGTCGGTCGTTGCGTAAGTGTCAGTGTATCTTTGATCTTTAATCCGTATTCAGCTCTTGTTTCAGAACTCCTTCTCTCTAACTCTGGTCTGTTTCCTCCCATCAGCGCGACCTCACGACTTTTTTGATGCTCAGACCATGGATGCAATCCGTCATCGTGCCATTTGCCTCAATCTGGCGACTCATATTGAGAGCCAGGGCAAGGGCCACAGCGTCGTGTTTCACAGTACGGTGAGTACCCACACTTCACGACCTTAAGCAAGCTGGATCACTAGCATACTATTTCTGCTGTACACATTGTACATTACACAGTGAGCTCTTTTTTTTTTTTTTTAAGTAGTAGCATGTTCACAGTATATACCGTATTTTCCGGACTATAAGTCGCATCAGTCAAAAAATGCGTCATAAAGAGGGGAAAAACATATATAAGTCGCACTGGACTATAAGTCACATTTATTCAGAAATTTATTTCACAAAATCCAAGACCAAGAACAGACATTTAATCTGGAAAGGCAAGTTATTCAACTACACAACAGCACACAGAACAACAGGCTGAAGGTGTCCGGTGTGTTAATGTCACACATTAATCGTTATTCAGCTACACAATAGCATAAAGAACATATACCTGGGAGGCTGAATAGATTAACATAAGCCAGCGAGTTCAACAAGTTACCGGTAAGCAAGTTCACCAAGCTCCCGCAATCTCATTCCTCACTGAATACATTGTTCTTACTCGGTGTCGCTTCTGAACAACTCCGCTAACTAGAGCGCCCTCTCGCGGCTGTAGACGGTAATGTTTTCTCTTGGTTCATCTCAGTCAATATGAATTCATTTTGATATACAGGTCGCACCTGACTATAAGTCACAGGACCAGCCAAACTGAAAAAAAGTGCGACTTATAGTCCGGAAAATACGGTATCTGGGATAAGGAAAAATATTACAAGTAAAATTGTCTCTTCTCTTTTACATTTTGAAAGTTGAATTTTATTAAATGTATTGTTCGTTAAATCTGTATCTACAATTTAATAGCCTGAAAAGCTGATATGGCAATACATTTAAATACACTTTGTATTCTGTACTAGTATTACATTTCAAAGCAGCCCATGTCTTTAGTATAGAGAAAATACTTTGGAAATTTGTGTAGATTCTGTCTTGAATTGCTGAATCAAGAGAAAGCGTTTCTTCTTTGTATATACTAGTCATCAGCATGACTGCTTTCCATAGCCATCAAGCTCAAGTCGGGACTTGTTTGGCTCTCACGGTCCAGTAGCGCCTGTCTGCGCCGCTGCTCCCCTGTGTCTTTAATTAAACTGTTAATGAGCTGCACAGGCCCTCCTCTTCACAGCCTCGCCTGCTGCTCACAAAACCCCATGAAAACTGTCCCATTTAACCAGCTCTTTTACAAGCACACAGCCAGTAGATGTAGCACGGATTTAACCTATAAAGGAGTTCTCATAGACCTTTTCATTGTGTGCAATTGAGCAGGTGATTGCCAGGCGAAAGGAGGATTCTGGGAAGGTGAAGGTGCTGCTTCATTGGATGCCGGAGGACATGTGAGTATATGAAAGCGCACCACTCACCTCAGGGCTCTGCACTAAATGTCAGCCGTTTATGAGTCAGGAGCCACCTGAGGGTGTCCTTATGCACTGATGCTTCAAAACACACACATGTATGACCCGATATACGTCACAGACCGATGGTTCTGAGGCTCCTGAAGTCACATTAACTGCCTTAAAAACACACAGACTGATCTACAGCTGACTGTGTAGATGTTATTAATCCCAAAGGAGAGGTTTAGCATTCCTCCCTCCAGCGTGTGTGTCTCCTGGTGTGCAGAGATTCAGATGAACTCAACAACTGCGTGCAGAATGAACAACTAGCATACTACATATTGCTACTACATATGCTAGTTGCTTACTATTATTATTGTTTTAAATGTAATTTGTATTGAAATATTTTTTATAATAATAAAAAGTTCAATTATGTGAAATAGTATGCAGCACAATGGCTTTTGTACTTCTTTTGAATAAGTACTTAATTCATGAACGTAAAAAAAAATAGAAGTTCTATACAGTATGAATGTAATATGGACATCATCCATCATGTTGTTATTGTAGTGTGACCTTCCAGCGTCAGTTGCGTCGCTTCACTGCTATTCACAAATCCTCTATCATGGTCTCATGGGATAGTACTATTTCTCGCTGGAAATAGTAGGTCATCCAGGTACTTTTTGCCTGCGGTTTTATGAATTCAGACATGCTCTCTTTCACATACTAAGCTATATACAGGTGAAACTCGAAAACATTAGAATATGGTGCAAAAGTTCATTTATTTCAGTAATTCAACTTAAAAGGTGAAACTAATATATTATATAGACTCATTACATGCAAAGTGAGATATTTCAAGCCTTTATTTGTTATAATTTTGATGATTATGGCTTACAGCTTATGAAAACCTTTTCACAATATTCTAATTTTAAATTTGGGGTTTTCATAAGCTGTAAGCCATAATCATAAAAATGTTTCACCTTTTTAAGTTGAATTACTGAACTTTTGCAAAAAAAATCAATTTTTCGAGTTTCACCTGTATAGTTGAAGTATGCATATTTAGTTTCAGACAATAGTGTTCTACATTTGTCACATTACCTTGCGTCTTGAAATTTTAGTGTCCAGTTCTCATCCCGTTATTAACAGATCATCGTTATGCATTACAAAGTTTTGTATAAAACTTTGTTGTTCTGATCAAATAATGAGCCACAAAGGAAGTTGTGGTTGATGCCGCTTCCATTGCATTCATCGTACTAAAAATAGAAGATCAACTTTAGACCCAATGTGCTCTTTATACGAGACATTTTGGCAAGCCAAGTGTTGATCATTGGGGAATTTTATGCTTGTGTAAACTTCATCTAAAAAAATTGTAGGTAACATGCATCACTCCCTGTGTCTCCTCCTTCTCATATTTTTACACACTTTACTTCTTTCAATCCCTTTTCTTCTCTTTTCTTCCTATCTCACTAAATCCATTTTTCTTCCTCATCTGTTGTTTATTTCACTTTACTCTCAGTTTCTTGTGTCCTCCATGTTCAGCGATGCATCAGACCCACCTGAGCATTCAGATTAATGTGGTAAATGTCCACATTAATGTCAAGTCGAATGGATTGAAGAGTGCTGGCCTGAGTGAATCGCCACCCACCTGGAAACAAACCGTCTTTTGAAGTTTGTCCAACCCAAATACTTTTTAAAGGGTATCCTCTTGCTCTCAACATTTCCATGGCTTAGACAATTTCCATGGCTTTGCCTTTGATCGTTACCTGTAACCGTTCTCACATTCCCACTGTAATTTCACCATTTTAGTGTAGATACAGCGAAATCTGAGATTTAATCCTGAAGCGCAGCTTAAACTGGTGTTATCCAAAAATGACTTCTATGGTGAATTAACCTTTTTGCTGATTGCCCAGCCAGCTAAAATGGTCCGTGTTGTGATAATTGGTACGTTTGCATACCTTTACACTTATGCAAACCTCCTCACAGGACTGTGTGCGTGTGCACACTGCTATTCCGAGTCGGACATCAATCTGAGCTGGAGGAATGTTTGTCAGCTCAGCGATAACACAGATAGAAGATGCCGTCTCAGGAGATGTTTAAAATGGATTTCTGGGTCACCACAACAAGCCGGAGCCAAACAAGGCTCCTCCATGAAATAACAGCAGGGGAAAAGAAGCATTTTAATAATCTCATTGTGGAATGTGTGTTGGAGGAATGAAGGGCTGTGTGTTATCTGGCAAATGCTAATATTTATATGTAAGCTATGTTTGGAATCAAATACTAGCATACTGCTTACGTACTGTATGCACACTAGTATTCTGTTTTGCAAGGGCTCAGTGTACTTGACTGAACCCTTTACTGCATATTATTCTTGTCTGTTGTTGAATACTTTGTGATATAACATATATTTAATTGCATGTTTAGTATTATTTTAAAACAAAAAATAAAATAATTGACTAAATAAGTTAAGATGATGTGGATCATTGTTAATATTTATTATGGTTTTAATCATCACATTGGAGATTGGATGTCCTGCAATTCAATGTCCTATACCTTTAGTGTCCCCTGGTTCTATACTGCACAACTTGACACATGTAGTATGATGAGTGCATTGCATTATACTGATGGATATAGTATCCAATACAGTAAGCTCTGGCTGTGCACACAATGCAATGTGCACAGCATACTAAAAATATGGCACATTTTATTTTGTGTACTTCATGCAGTATGCTCTGGTTGTGTGTTGCACTATAGCATATGTTATCCTATGCAGTATGCTCTGGATTTGTAGAGTACTATATCCCACAATGCAATGTGCTCTGCATGCTACAGAATACATGGTATATTGTGTTGCACATTTTGACACGCAGCAGGACAGGTCAACCCATGCAAAACATTTCCATACTATGCACAAATGCACACTGCATTCTACTTTTCTTTAAAAGTAGTTGGTAGTATGCTATTCTGTATGCACAAATGACCCATATTTTTCTGTCTTTCTGATTTGTACAGACTTCCAGACGCTTGGATCAGCGAGAGTGACCGTCCTCAGCTGAAGACCAAAGTGGTCCACCTCTCCCAGCTTCCTCAGGACACAGCGGTGCTGTTGGATCCCAACGTCTACAGGTGACATTAGCTCACTTAAACTTTACCTGTAACGTTAAGAGCAAAGGAGCCGTTGACTTCTTCCTCGTTTGAGCTTGCCGTGGGCCGCGTGTTTTGAAGTTCTAGACGGGAGCGACAGCTTTCCTGCTGATAAGTTGACATGAATTTCTCCAGCAGATGGCGCCGGTGTCACTGTAACGAGAAATGCCCTTTCCAAACCTAAACATGCAACACGCCGGCTTCGTGATCTCAAGGGGGATGTGGGTGGGAGATCAATAAATAACCTTCGATCCAAGAGAAGATTAATTAATCAAAGCTGACGATACTATCCGCCTGGGTCACAGATACTCTAAACTCACCTCTGACCTTCTCCCACAGATGTAAACCATGATTCCAGGATTGTTAGAGGCACTATTAATCGACCGTAATACATCATTTCTGTGTTTATTAGACTCTAGTAGGAGTTTGTTTACCCAGACTCTTCCATTGGCGTGGAATGTGATGCATTCTGAGCATGTGGTCAAGGCGAACGCTTTGTGGGCAGAAGCGCATGTATTCATGCATGTTAATGTCTTCAGTTCCCCACACAGCCTACGGTGTGCCACGGTGAATAACAGGAGCACGGACAGATGCCCGTCATCTTGAGGGGTCTAGCGTGCTCTGAAGAGCAGCTTTATGCATCGTTATGCTGTTTGTGGTACAGAAATTCAATTGGAAATGACGTGTTTTCTGGAGTCGTTGTGCGTTTATATGCGTGTGTGTGTGCGTCGTACTAAAGTAGGTTCTGCTTGTTTTCAGGATGTTTTTCTAGAAGACTGGGTGGGGAGGGCGGCTTCTGTCAGTGCCTGCTGACGTACCCAAACCGAAGTGGACGTGCGGATCTTTTGAGACAGGACTTCTTTTCCCTTTGCCCCCCCCCCCCCCCCCCCCCCCCCCACACACACACTTTCTCCCCTTTTTTTTTCTTTTTAAAGCTCAGAGTCTGCCAAAGCATGCAGTGAATTTTTAATGTGTGTTTTTATCCCTTGAAGAGGAAAAAAAGGCACAAAATTGTGTACTCTGTCGATGCTGGACTTTTAACTATCTGGGAGGATGGCTTGTGTTCCACGGTTGAAGTTTTAATTTTCCTTCCCTGCGTCATCAAATCTGCTGACAAGCTCTTACAAGTCCTGATTACTATTTTTCCTTTTCTTTTTCTTTTTTTTGGTCAAGAAAGTGCCCATGTAAATATTCCAGGAGATTTGTAATATATTTTTGTACTTCGGAAATTTTACTGTACTGTAGATAGACGTAATAAGCCACAGGCTAACAGAAAACATAATTGTACAGAATGTGATAGCTAAATAGTTTTGGATGATGTGAATGCTTCCATAGACATATTTGAGTGTTTTTCTTCCCATTTTTTGCTAGTATGAGAATCAAAAAAGGAGTGATTTCTCTTTTTCTTTCCCGAACACGTGCACAGAGTCTTGTAACTGCTGCTCCACCTACTGATGATGAGGATGAGATGTTCTCGTTCTTCCGTGTGCGCCGTTTGTGCATTTGCTCCAGCCAAGGAGTGTATAGACATCTCAATGTAATGGTGCTAAAGCTAACACTAGCGTTTAGGCTAATGCACATAGGAGAACTATAGGATCAATAATGATGGTGCTTCTTAGATTATGTAATAATCCTCTCCCCTGTTCCCCATACTTAGAGATCATAACTCTGTCTTTTTTAGTAAAGCTGAAAATTCTATAAAAAAAATCAGTTTTTGTTTGTTTGTTTGCAGCTAACGCTGGTTCCAGCCCATATAAACCTCGTGTTTCTCACACAGGACTGTTGTTTATGAGCAGTGAGGAGGCCAGGGGCATCTGGGAGTCGTTTTATTAGGGCAGATTTGCAAGCGTTGACGTGTAGGCCGTCTGCCAGGACCTTTAGCTCAGTGTCAGACGTGCACACATGCCCTGAATATGCCTGCTGGACACCTGACCGTCTGCTTTTGAGTTTACATAAAAAAAATCTCGTGTGTGCCTATTGTCACACTCGGTTTGGGTTTTCCGTCTTGCTAAATTAACCCGTCTTCATATAGTGTCGAGTTTGCATATGTGAGTTTTCTGTGTCTAATGCAATAGATACATGCTGCATTTTTTGGTGTTCATGTAACAGTGTAGTTGTAGTCAACGTTCGCATTGAATATAATCATAGTATTTGGGTCTGTGTTTGACTTTCCAAATGAGTTTTTATAGTCTAACGTACCACTGAGTAACAAGCACGTCTTAATTGCGAGTAATACACAACAGCTGCTTTCTGACGGCGCGCATACAATGGGACTGTTGTCCTAAAGAAACTATATATCACAGAGCTGCACATGACTGGTTTATTTTATTTATTTTTGGAGAAACTACTGAAAATACACCTTGCCTAAATGTGCTAAACCACCAAGAGAATAAAGGTGAATAACTAAAAAAAAAAAAAAAAACTAAGGCTTCAATCTTCTAAGCATATTTACATTTTAAGAATGCGTTTTCTCTCAAATAAGTCACTGCAAATTTAGTTTCTTGCTAAAATTAATTGGGTGTGTTGGCCAACTTATCTTGCAGAACACTTATTATTTAACAGATATTATTTTACGATTTTTAAAGTGCCCCCATAATGCTTTTTAGAAAATGTCCTTTCATGCAGTGTGTAATATAGCTGTTTGTGAATGTAAAACGTCTTTTAAAGATCAAAGTACACAGCAAATAAAGTTGTCTCCTAAAATAAAGAATAGATTCTTAACTCCTGTTTCGAGTCGTAAGTAAATCCAGTCTCGCTTCTGTAGGTTTGTAACAGATTTGCATAATGCCAGCCTATAGTCTTCATTGGCTGCGTCTACTTTGACCCGTAAATACTGTAGTTTTAGCTAAAAAGCAACATGCGAGTTGTCGAAAAGATGCCGCTTTCTGCATTGCGAATCCACTTTACATGCACGTCCATATTCCAAAGGATTCGTACTGGAATTGATGTGGTAAAACCGCTTGTTAATGTTCGTATCACTGTGTTTCAAGTGCTAAAATTCAGATATAAGATGGGATAGGATTAGACTTTTTTTCCCAAAGAAAATTAGTCTTGCACTCGTACATTATAGTGTCTGCTGTCTAAGTATAAGTAACATAATACATGCATACAGTACATACACATGCTGTCAACAAACCAATTGCACACTGCCTGTCGTACAACACACCTGTACTCATCTTAATAGTATCTTAAAAGTATCAAAATAAAATTACAATTAAAAACCGCATTATAGGGGTAAACCTCTGGCTGATTTGATTTGTCATTTAGGCCTTTGATGGACTGGGACAAAGAAGTTCTTAAAGCAACTAAGCCTGCACCTAAAGCGTCTTCCTGAAGGAATAAGCTGAAGGACATGGATGGGGTCTGAGATCATTTTTTGGGCCTGTCTGGTGATGATTTCATCAAAGACAGCCTGGAGTGTGGGATGCTGCTGCTTGACTCCCATCATTTTCATGGCTCTCTGTGTTAGCCGTGTAATCTGGGCTTTCAGCTGTACACTGAGATTGCCAAACCAGGCTGAGATGCCATACCGCAAAATGCTCTCAATTACAGCATGGTAGAAGTCTGGTTAACACCGTAGACCCTCAACCTACGAAGAAATAGTCGCTGTTGAACCCTATTACAGACGTTTTCTAGTGTGCACTCCATCATGTCAGTTTATTGTCAATGTGTATGCCCAAATATCTAAGGGAATGTTTACATCTGGCCACTTCATGCGTTTTCTCAGATCGGATCGCTATCTGATTTATCAAAACGATTTCATTTACACCTGGTCACATAAATGTGTTTTTTAACGGATTTAAAGCCGATATTCAATTCCCGCGCTATACGCAGATTTAATGGAGTTCACGTCACCGAAAGCAACAGATAGGAGCTGCATTTTATTGATCAACTAATTTCAAAATCAAAAGACCGCAATAAGAGAGAGCGGCAACAGCCCTGGTAAGATCATTTAGTTTCTTTACTTTTAATGAAGATGATTGTGTGTTAAGCGTCTGCGACTTTCACTTTGATTTGCGATAGTGCACGTTGGCTTGATGAGTAGATGCTTAGTCATATCTGACTATAACATGATATATAGCCTATAACACGCTCTCATACGTTTATTTTTTAGCGTTGTTGGGAGGAGTCCAATTTACATATGTGGTTTCAACAACCAGATGCATTTACACTTGTCCAGTTTCGTCAGGAATGTGTCCCAGATCTCCTCCTGAAGTGGTTTGAGCGATCGGGTGAAATCAGTCTCGAATGCGTTTCGGAGGACATTTACACCTGGCCTTTTCACGATCATATAGCTATCCGATCACAGAAAACACATGAAGTGGCCAGGTGTAAACAGCCCCTAAGAGTCAACCTGGGCTATATTCTGGTCATTGATAAGGTCATTAAGTGATCTCCAATGGATTTGGGGTCAAACACCATTTTTCTTAGTGTTGATAGTAAGAGAATGTTTGTCACATCACTGGACAAAGTTTTGAACCTCATGTTTATATGCAATTGATTCTGACCAGGATGGCTGTGTCGTCAGAAAACCTAATCGTATAATTGTTAGCAGTACTGTATGTCATTCATTAGTGTGCAGTGTGGACAGGACTGGAGAAGTAACGCACCCCTGAGGGTAGCATCATCATCAGCGCCTCTGGTGTTTATATGCAAAGTGATGGGGATCTAGCTGTGGGCCGACATCCAGCTGTAGTTTGCTCATAATGAGCTTTTCTATGCACTTCATCACAACAGATTGGGCCATGTGACCAATCAGAGCAGAGTAGGAAAAGTGGGATTTAGAGAGATTGAATCATCTATCTAATCCTTTCAGACTCTTTGAGAAATTAGGTGATGCTGCGTTGTATGTTATGAGAAAATTAAAGTGTTTTTTGACCTTGGATCGATGTAAACCTATTGTAGGAGACTCCAAAACTAAATTAGGAACCTTTTAATATAGCATAATAGCTTTAAAGCTGCAGTTTTGGTAAAAAGCTTTTTGTGTTGTGGTTTCCAAACGTTTTGGCTTTCCTGATAAGGTTATTTGGTTTTGAATGAGTTCAGTGGCAAACTAAATTCCTCTTCACCCTTCAAAAGGAGGAACTTTCTGCTCTATGCAAATTGAATGTCTCATCCATAGTGTGCTTTAATTCCTCTGTGAAGCAGGATGTAAATGCAAAGATGCTCTCTGATGTTTTAACATTGCGTGTGTATGCATCACAATTGAATTATTTGCACTATAGAGTGTCTAAACTCATATTTCCTGAAGGCAAGTCGTGCTCAGTGACTCAAACACTGAATGCATTGCACGATTTTGAATATTCCAGGTGCTTCTAGACCGAAATAATTGTAAAGATATTTAGTATTAAAAAAATTTTTTTGGATTTACAGTTACAGTGGAAATTCTAAATGTTGTTATTGCGGTGTTTTCAATATTCATATATTGCTTTCATTTCAGTTACTCTACATGGCTTTACTGAAGATTGAGGAACAAAAGCCTTAAAAATCAAACCGTTCACATTATATTTGGGCTGTGGCAGCTTACTGGAATATTTTCCATCATATTGCACACACAGATGCTGTTTTTATTATAGTATGGCTGTATTCAGACTTCTTTTCCAAGTCCCAAAGCATCCGACTCCTTTGTTTTCACGCTGTTATACCATTAGCTCTAATGTTCTCTCTCCAGGGCCTTTGAAGAGAAGGTAAGCAAGTGACCTAAATCTGTTTGTAGCACAACAGAGAGCATATTTCACTCCAGCTCAGATTCTGCAGTGCAGGTAAGGGTCCATTTACATCCATTCCCTCACACACTCTCCCCTGACGAGCCTCCCGCGTGTTTCTCACGGCTGACGTGCTTGTGTGGGATGAAAAGAGAAATATCATATCCAATAGCTAATGGACACTGAGAAAGAGTGCACTGCACTCGTAGTAACAGGCACACTCTCGTTCTCAGATTCCAGCTCTGTTCCTAAACTTAATGAGCTGCCTTCTCTAGTTTACTGCATAGGTAGCTGCCTATTAAGGCAACGTACTAAATGAAAATGAACCTAAGAAGCGATTGATTTGAAACACTACATCTAAGCAGGGTTGCCAACTCACGCATTCAGCATCAATCTCACGCACACGCAAGACATGTAAATAAATTTTTCTCCCCTCTCAATCCGTTAATTTTCTGTTGACTACTAGACTAGACCATAGCGTATTAATGACAGGAGAGCAGCCCACAGCTGTAACATCTGCCGACAACGTTCTCCGATCGTTGATTCGCTGAAAACATTGCTCCTGATACGTCAGTTGCGTGTGAAAAGTTCAGAGAGTTCGGAGCATATAGGTTCGGAGTCGGAGCCGCTGATACGGTTTTGGTTGACAACCAAGGTAAGCGGATAATAAAATGGTGTGCCTTGTCACTACAGACGTAGCCTTACCTAATCAGTCTGTGTGCCGAGAGTACAGACTTCAACTGTAGTTGCAAACGTCTGACGTGCGTTATGTGGGCTAGCTAATTGCTCAATAAAAAATAGGCTCATGGTACAAATTATGTTTTGGCAAATTGAGCAAGTGGCATTTTAAATCCTCCAAATTATTTATTTATTATATGTTGAGCCTGCCACACTCAAATGCGGATGCTGAGCGAACCTTTTCAGTTATTGGCCTAAACAAGACTGACACCAGGAACACTGTCACTTGATGGCACCCTGTCATCAGTCATGACAATGAAGATGAGCAGCCTTGAACCCTGCTTCAGATACGAGCTCTTGCAGAGGTAGTGAAGCAGGCCAAACTGCTACTGTGATACAACAGGCCTAATTTATGAAACTTGTGTTGTGGTTTTCTGGGGAGGTGGAGTAACTGTGTACCTTTGTTTTTAGATTTCTTATTGTTTTAATGTTATTGTTTTACATGTTTGTTATTTAATCACCTCTATCTTTATTTTTTTATATAGTGCAATCAATAAATTAATTGTACATTTTGAAAAAGCGTTCCCATTCTATTAGGGTTTTTTATTTTTTCAAAATAAATCAGGGTTTATGCTAAGTAAACAGGGACTGACATTTTTAAAATTAGGGTTACCAAAAATGTTTTACAGTCTCACTCCAAAGTCCCAAAGTTGGCAACCCTGCATCTCCATGTGCCACAAAAATGGTGTATGTTTCAGGGAACACTTTATTTTTATAGGGTCTGTTACACGTAGTGTTGTAATAAAAGTAAATAATGCATAATTACATGCAACTAACCGTAAACCAAACCTATTAATAGAAGTGCGGAGTAATATTAATTAACATTTACTTTAGGGTAAGTGATACTATGTGTGTGTGTGTGATATATATTATAATATATATATATATATTGAATAGCTTCTTTATATTTTCAGTTTTCATTTCTTTACTTGGCTTTAAATTATTTTATGTTTGTACTTCAACTTAATTTATAAACCAACTTATTTTAGTTAGTTGCCAAGACCATTTGTTTTTCATCTATATTGGTTTTATTTTAGCTTTATTTCAATTACCGAAACAATTACAACACTGCTCCTTTTGTGAAGTGCTTTGGAGATTGATGTTTGCATGTTTATAAGAATAAAAATACATGATGGCACACACAATTTTTGATACTTTTCAGCTGTGCACCTTTGCCTTAAAAGGGAGTGGACACAGTAAGTTTGACTTCTCTTGGTCTCACACATTCGCTTCAAACCCGTGTTCCCTCAGCATCAGTCATGCTGTACAGTGATCAGACCTCTCCGTCTCCATTTCTTAATGCTGCTTTTCCACCATCTCATCACACTGGAGTCTGGAGTTTTATGGCTTTGATTTAGTTTGGGTAAATGAAACCAGTTGGTGACTGGATTCTTTAATTGTCCGGAATCAGGATGTAACTTTATAGACTTTTCTTCCCATTGACAGATTAATTCATCAGAGTTCAAGAGCGTTTTCAAGAATGTCACGTACAGCCACACTTGTGGAGTAACAGAATATACAGGACTGGTACAGTTACATAAATATGTAATCATCCTGCTATTTTTGTAGAAATGGCGGTTACTAGCAGGTTTCCAATTTATTTATATATATATATTAAAGAAATACAGCTGCAAGACTAAATAGTGGCTTATTTTGTTAATGTCAGGATCAAGAACAAAATAAGCCACCATTTTGAGTAGTTTATTACTACAGCAATTTATTAAATAGTTAGTGTATCTATATATATGACTTTTTTTTTTTCAGTAAACCATACAATTGAAATAACCTGGGTCTGCATTTAATAGGATTTACAAGACAAAACGTGGAGCTTGATTTAATGAATTTTAATACTTGCTGCCTGACCCTGTGTATTGCTTATGTATGTTACTTTAAATGAAACCGTACTATCGACACAGTGAGTATTTTAACGTTTTCAGATTGGCCCCATTCACTTCTATTGCAAATGTCTCGCTGTTACCCAGATGCTTGGTATGGAGGGACGAGTTGAAATTCATTTTTGTGGCAATCAACATTATGCACAAATGCTGTAAATGGATGTTTACTTGCACTGGAATAATCCTTTAATTAAAAATCTAATTGACATTGTTTTTCTAATGTCTTGAATTAAGGCTGTGAGTTCATCCAGAAGTAATTCCACATTACTTTCATATTTTGATATTTGGATTAGGTTGCTCAATTCTTGTTAAAAAAATATATTGTTTATTTTTTTATATATCCATTCTTATCTTTTGTGTGCAGCAGGAGTCCGTCAGATTGGTTGACCAGTGTGTGGACGCGGCTATTTTTAGTGCCTGACTTACTTGGTGTCTTTGCCAGACACACGGCACCAAGACGGTTTGTTTTATTGTGTGACAGTGTAAAATCAGCCCGGGATCGGCTCGTGTTTTCCCTCCCTCTGTCTCCGAAAGCGTCAGCGCTACGATTTATGAACCTCTCTCTGCGAGTCAGATGGAGATACAGCCCTGCATCTTATCAACAGGATTGAATCTGATTGTTCAACGCCGCAGAGAATTGTTGTTTTGGATGCATTTCTAATGTGTGTGTGCGGCCCATCCAAGAACGTCATGTAAAATGCTGACTGATTTACGAAACACAAGCAGGGCCTGTTTTGCTCCGTTCCTCGGCGAGCTGCTGCACATTTTTCTAGCGTGCATAAACAAACCTGAACGTGAAAACAAACAAGGCCCTTTAGATGAGGAAGTGATTCTCTCATTCTTGGCTTAAGAAGAGTATATTCCTTTGGGAAAGGCCATTGATAACAGCTCTGTGTCTATTATGGCGGATACACGAGGCGTGATAGTCGACTGACATCCAGAAGTTGGTAAAGGGGGGCATGTGCGTCATTGCAGCGGTTGTAGGTTGCTGAAACACCCCATGGCTGCCTGATTTCTGGACCGGGTAAATTATAGCCATCTTCCCCTAATTAGAACAAGAGAGGCTGACTCTCAGGAGGACTGTGATGACATCACGCTTTTCCCACAAATCCCAGAGGCAGCTCTGTGCTCAGACCGTTGAGCTGTAAAGATTGAGTTGTAGATTCACATTCGGTGTTTATTTAGAGCACATGGCAAGCCTCCAAAGATTTGTGAGATTTATGGCTGTTTTGTAATTGGTACACCGAGATCTTTTAGTCCGGGCCAATCAAGTGAAAGAAAAGGCATTACAAACTAAACCAATAACATGCGCTTGGAGAGAGAAAATATAAATGGCTTGGAGGTGCGTATTAACCATTGTGATGAAGGATAGATCGTTTTGGCCGTTTAGTAAATGGAGAGATGTTATTTGATCTTTTTAAGGCATTAACGCTTCTCTCAGTCTAAGAACAATCTCGTGTTTTTACATACAAACTATATTTGTGTCTTCAAGTCGGAAAGTTTACAACTGTGTGTCTGGAAAAGTACCGTACAACAACATAAATATGAAAAAAATTGTTTATTGCATTAGTCATACACGCATTAAATTCGAACATTGTTGTAGCAAATTAACTTTTAGCTTTGTTTAGCACATGATAAATCATTAATTTTCAGTAGTGAACATGAGAATGTAATAATCATTGCTCTAAATGCAAACTATCACTCGGTTTTTGTTTTAGAAATTTCGTTCTGGCTCAAAAGCAGGTTTAGTCGAGCAACATCTGTTATGACTTATGATTGCAGTTAGAAAACTACCTTTGTAACCCACAGTAACTTCTCCATCCTCTGTGTTGCAGATGTTCTGTCAATTAATGTTTTCAGCATTTCTCAATGTCACTGTCAGTTCAAGAGCCTCCAGCATGAAGCTCATTAGGCAGAACAGGATTCTTGCTCCGCTTTTAATGGAGTCAGACTCACTGCACATCATACACCCAGGAGAAATATACTTCATTAATACAATTATATTATCATTTTATTAATATCATTTGTTTTCATACACTGCAATATCCAGCGAGGTCAAAAAGAGACTGGAAATTATTCAGTTTTGTATTTTTCTAATTTATTATGTGTTATGTTCAATGGAAATTTAATTTGCGTTTGATAACTGACCTATAAATAGTGCCGAATCTTAAATGGCTCTTAGTAATTTTACATAATGTTTCTTTATTTTAAAATGTTCAAAATCCTAATTCCCTATTTATTGGTTTATGGCTTAGTCATTTTCATTGTGGACTCAGACTTTTGGCCCCCACTGTATATTAATTATAAAAATTATATGATGCTTGTTTTGAACTGTCAGCTTTCAAAGGTCAAATATTTTCTTAGTTTATAACAGGATCTTCCTGTAATCAGGCAAGTTTGACGCTGCGAGAAATGCACACTTTCTCAGTTTTCATGGTTTATATTAGAGATATGGCTCATGCAGTTTGTTCTTTTTGGTCAGACACCAGGGTTTTGACTGACACTTCTCTCTAACTATTTTCCTTGCGGTGCTCTAATTGCTACTTCAACATCAGTCTGCAACACAAACCGCATCCAGCAGAGAGCGAGTGTTTTGCACGTCTGAAACCAGGTCAGAGGAAAGCCTCAAAAGATTCAGGCTTTGGTAGGCAATGGAGATGCAATCGGATATCTGGTCCAACACCGCTCTCTGTGTGGTCCGAGTTCTCTACTTTTCTCTCTGTCTTTGCTAATTCTGTTAGCGCTGTTACAAAATAAAGCCTGTTGTGTAAGACTTCTCACTTGGAGGTGACTACACATTGATAGATTACCAGAGCTGGCTGTGAATTGGCTCTTCTCACGTCATGCGTCTAAATGTTTCTCACATGGTCCCTCAGCGAGAGCCGAATTTTCACATCCATTAGAGCAAACTAACTGCACCGAGCCCCAAACCTCTGTGAAACTGAGCTTCACTAATAATTAGACCTGCAATCACATTGATGGCTTGTGGGAAGGGTACGGCTCATGCCAAAGCAACAGAAATGTGGAGGACTGTTGTGATTGGCATGCGTATAGATAGACAATTTTGTCTCTGCTGTCTGAATCGCTAAAAGACCCCAGTGATCTTATAAATGGGTCATGCAGTGAAACCCGTGCCCTTCACATTTTTGAAAAATGTGATTTTTATTTATTTATTTTTTACAGTTTTTTTTTTTATAAATTACTAATATTTTGAATGTTATATCAGACGACGTGTTTAAGTATTAATTGCAGTGCCATCTCGAAAAATAAATGAATGCATGTTAATGTATGTTGACTACGTGCAATATAGTGTTGTCAAAAATATAGATTTTTTTATGCATATCAATATTGAAATATCTGAAACTCTTCCGTAGGATACCCAATACCAGCTGTGTTTTCACTCTCATCTCTCCGACAGCTAGTTGACACACACACCCTTTACTCACTCATTTGCTCACATTGAATATTGTTGGTGTTACAACAAGGCTTAACTTACAGTGTGGAATTGCAAGTATTAAGCATAATTTTGTTATGCATAATTTAAGCATCATTTTTTTATAATTTTGTCACACCTAAAGTGCGTGCACATAAAGACAAGTATGTTGGCTATTTAAAACAGTATAATGGTGTCCGTGCGTCAGGTCTTAAACTGACAGCAGCCTTATATACCAGCTGCCACATTATGAGATATTATTAATATCTATATGCCAGTTTTCCCCCATGGTATCAGTCAAAATTGTGGCCAGTGAAAATGCTGAGTGGCTAATAACTTTGGAAAACCACTAGCCACAGTGGCTGGTGAGCAAAAAAGTTTATGTCAAGCCCTGCGTGTATATATAAATATACGTTTGTGTGTACACTGTATTTGTGTATTTTGCTAACCTCATGGCGTATTGTTTTTTTTAAAGTAAATAAAAATTATTTATATAATGTGAACGAGAGAAACAAATAGCACTCATTTATTTGAATGAAACAAATGCTGTGAAGTCTGATTCGGACCGTTGCTCTCATAACACATTGTCTTTCTCCTCTATCAGAGACTTCGTGTAAGCCAGCGAGGTCTTTACTGACCTTCAGTTATGCTGAACAGCTGGCTAAATCGTGCTTCTCCAGAGAGCGGTTTCATCCCAGAGGGGAAGATGGTGTATTTTCTACTCTGGGCTATTTAGAGATTAATTATATCTCCTCTGTCAAAGAAAAGGACCAAAAACTTTTGGTTGTCATTGTCAGATGGCCATGTTTCGTTATGTCGCTAACACAAGCTGCCATGAAACAGATTGGCGTACTACATATAGCTAGCTTTTGAGGTCGAGGGAAGGGGTTTGCTCAACGCTAGCAGCTACTCATCCACAGCCAATGTTGCATATGCTAATGCGCTCCTGACAAACACTCACGCTCCGAACAAATTAATTCACGCTGCAGTGCCGCAGTGACTCATTGAGATTTCTGCTGCTGTTGTCGTACCAGAGCAAGCATGTTTTGTTAGCCCACTAAACATGCCTGCTACACAACAAAAGCTAATAAATTGCTTGGCAAATGGTTTAGTTTTTTTATCCAGCTCATTTCCACCTGGGCCTGGTTGTGTAAAAGTGCAAACATGCTAATTAAAAAGTAAAGTGTCACATGATCGATCTTTCGTTTCTTGTGTTTCCATTTGTTTTATAAAGACATCTTTACATTTTATGCTGCATTCACATAATTTCACCACAAATTTGGACATGTTAATTATAGAATCATGGTAGAAGCTAATTAGTTTTGGTTATGAATTCTAACACAAATTGCCCAATTTTGCCATTTATGTTCTGACCAAAATCGCTTGAATGCACATCACAACTTGTCAGAACAAACTTCCCAGAAAGACTTAAAGGCAGCAATAGTCCTTTAATAGTGAGCACATGGTGTGACACACTATCAGTCTTCACACTTGGGCTCTGGTCTTGATTTTGGGTTCATTGTTTTCGAGTCCAAGAGGAAGTGAGTTACAAGAGATGTGGACTCCATGTGGAAATCATTCCCTTGTTCCTGTAGGGCTTTGGTTCTTACCCAGAACTGGAGCGTCAATGATGGTCTGAACTAAAAGCGCTTTTAGGATTCAGTTCGTCACAGTTTAATCTGTTCACCAAAAAGAATCATTCAGATTTGTTGACTGATTTGTCACTGGCCCTTTCTGCAGGTTTCTCTTATTCAGGTCATCATGTTTGAGAACAGTTTTTGATTCAAATTACTCACTGTCTTGAATTCTTTAAAACTGATCACTGTTTTTTTGTCACTGAATTTTTCAATGAAGTTTTCTACAGGTTGCATTGTCCCACCCAAGTCTTTTTGAGTCACTAAATCATTCATACAGTTGATTCATCAAAAAAAAATCCCTTTATTAAAATTTGCATGTCTACAGATCTAATAAGAGACTTGAGTCGTAAAGCATCTACTAGATCTGTCATTTTTTCCCCCTCCATCTTGGCAAAGGCTCGACTTAATATATGATATTTGTACAAAATACAATAATAGTCTAAATTCATTGACTTTCAATAACATCCTCATGTTAGTCTCGTGTAGCCAGACTGATGGCAGAAGGTCTGAACTTCAACACAGCTTTCATTGGCCAAGGACCGGCCAGAGGCCGTCTGACTGACATGTAAACCAACCAATCACAGTTTGTTTTGTACCATATCTTGTTTAGGGGCGTGCAAACGTCACAATGTCCCTAAAATAACAGACAATTCTTGGATGTGTTTTAAAGAGTATGCCGCAAACTTTACATACTTCACATACTTTCAAAAATTCAGCGTTTAGTTAGATTTGCGCTCATTTTCACAGTTGTAAACACGATGGCGTTCTTCCTCCATTTAAAGGGTTTGGCGTAACTGCATTTTTTGTTTCCAGGCACACAATAAAACAATCAGATGCCGACTTCAAAACTCCTGAAGTGTTTACAATTTTGCGTGCCCAGACGTTCAGCTAACGCTCCGTGACGTCGTCTCATGTCATTTTAATTGTCTTTGGTCATCAGTCAATTTTACACAGTCTTAATTCTTCTGCTCTCTTTCTCTCCTTGTTGTGAATGAGTGACACATGACCGTTTGGAGGAGTGACCTGCCTCGATTCAGATGTCTCGGTTTGTTTATCTCGTCCAGTAGACCTCAGTGAACAAAGAATATCGTAAAATATGAGTCGGTGCTTGGAAGAGAGCAAGAATGAATTGTTCACTAGTTGCTAACATAATCTCGTGTTTCATTCTTACCTTTTGCTTTATCCCAAATGTGTTTTAGTGGCTGTGACGTCCATCGGCTGGTTTGTGGAAGTGATCAGTGTAAACAAAGCCGGTGTAAAGAGGACTTTGGCAGCGGTGGACGTTTGCACACACAGTCCATTAATCATCTGATAACCCCTGCAAGCTGTCCAACCATGTCTTTCTCATCCAAAGATTCTTGTTCCTTTTGGCTTTTCTTCTCCCCACCCCACCAAAACATCGAAAATTGCTTCACAGCTGCTCTTGGGATGGGAAGAAGAAACATTTTCAGACACGGTGTTTACATTGCTCTTCTAGCAAAGTGCCAGTGGGACAGACAGACGTGTAATGGAGCGTTCCACCAAGTAGAAACACTGGACGTTGTACCGGACAACAAGTCAAATAACTGAGTGTGAGAGAATCTTGGCCTCGTTCCCTTTCCTGTCAGTTTGTTTTCCATGTCTCTACGAAATGTTTTCAGGCCCTTCACAGTTATGCTAACACAATCCAAACTCTCCTGGACTACTGTCAGAAATGAGACCCTTAGTCCAGCATAAATTTTTGTTGGTAAGGACAAATGCTAAAGTAGCAAACCCAAGAGTGTTGACAAAGCATCTCTCTTTTATCACTGTTTGAAAGTGTCTGTCAGACTTTGGTGTTGAGCTATAAATATCAAACCCTCTGCGTTTCTTCTCTGTGACAACCTTCTTGTTTTGTAGGAGAGCTGTCTGTTGAGGGATCTGAGACTGTAAGCAATGGTCTCGCGGGGTCACGTTTGGAGAAATATATTGGGTTAAATACAACCCCTAGTTAGTTTGAAACGTTTCCTGTAAAAGGCCTCAAGTTTTTGGCAGTTTGTGTAATATAAGATGGCATGGGCTGTATTTGAGCGTGAGCTAGAAGTCAACTCGGGTCAACTTTTCACATTCATTTGCTACATA
The DNA here is from genome assembly GCF_949152265.1 of Phoxinus phoxinus. Lineage (NCBI taxonomy): Eukaryota > Metazoa > Chordata > Actinopteri > Cypriniformes > Leuciscidae > Phoxinus > Phoxinus phoxinus. The sequence goes on from NC_136884.1 coordinate 2,816,243, forward strand.
TCGGCTAAATTGCCGTAAAGTTAAAGAGTTTCAGCGAGCGGCGGGAACTCTTGGCTGTGGCGTAACCCAACAAAAACATCAAACAACAGCGTAAACCTCTTCCAAAACCAGGTTCTGGAAACACATGGAGAATGTGGCTTAGCTCCATTTAGTCCAAACAAGAAACAGGTTTTTATAGGATTTGGGTTGAAATTCAAGGCGTTGCGAGTGTATTGCGAACCCTGTATCGCCAGACGTTGGGTCTTGGTCAGTTGAGAATATTGGATTGTGCATTTTTCAAGTGTGGAAACAACGAGTCAATCAATCTTGTAGAGGTTGGCAGTGGGAAACCTCTCGTTCTTAGCATCCCACAAATTTTAGAGTTATCGGAAAAGGTGGCTGCCTCTTACAGGTGTTTGCCAAAAGCGGCAGAGTTCAAAAATATATTACATTACCAAACCGTTTGGTCTGTGAAAAAAAAAAAACATGTAGTCCTGGTCCGCTTAGCGTTTACTTTGGCATTTTAAGACCGAACCTAAAGGCATAGGGATATGCTCACAACCTGATTAGTCGGATTTTATTATGTATATTTTGCGATAAAACTTACCAAACATCCAAAACAATGTTGTATTCTAGGCTAAATGCGCTTGTTGCATGTGCGTAGCCTACATATGATGTTATTTTGACCAGCTGAGAACTCGTGAAGAGCTTAGAAAATGTGTAAAAGAGTGAAAACATTGACATGAATCCCTCCGTCACACACAAATCAAGATCTGCTATGCGGTTCTGATGCCTGTGTTGAACTGTGATGGGCAACATCGTGACTATGACGAGTAAAAACATGTTGCATTCTGTCCTTTTTAGGGTCACATCTTGTGACATGTCCTGGTTTTGGTTATTTTTCATGTTTGGTCCATGTTGCGTTTTTTGCCTTTTCTGGGGTCTTGGTCCGCTAGTTTGGTGGCACCAGGGTTCGGATGCCAGCGTTCACATTTATTCAAATGAACCGCACTAACAGAGCAATCGCACCAGGGTTCGTTTTAATCCAACCAAACATGCCAAGTTTAAACGCACACTAAATCCAAGTACTACATCTGGTGCATAACTCATACCACACCATTTGTGCTAAAATAAAATCTAATATACTTCAAATTTTGCAGTTTAAGTAGTGTTTTAGTACTTTCCAATGTCGTTTATAGGTGATTACTGGGGTGTTCTGCAGAACTTTAACCTATAATTGTACCGATAACGTTAAATATGTAGCTAAAACTTGGAGAAATTTGAAAGGTTGATATTAATTGTAGTTTAATGATCATGGAGTTGTCAAAAGTTGAAATTGAACTTCGGGTCATTTGGATCAAATTTGTTTTTGGAATTTGTACAAAAAAAAAAAAGCTTTTAGTCATTAATGAAGTTGAAGAAAATTGAGCATGTAATTCCAGCCCAGTGCTTCACGAGCACAGCAACGTCTTGTCTGAATCCCTCATTTATCCAGACTCCCTGAGCCCACTGCTGTGTTTTTGCGTGTCCGCAGCACAAGGCTTCTAAAGGCTGCTTTATTGATTTATTAATGCTGTAACTGTGGGGGCTCAGGAGACGATTGGCCGCGGTTATCAAGGCAGTTATTCCACCGTTCTTTGGTCTGAGAAACATTACAGCTGCAATCTGAAGAATGTGTGAAGTAAGTGTTTGGATGCTGGTGGAATGCCGGTCATGATTTTCCGGCGACTGCAGATTGATGAAATTAATGTGCTCGTCAGATAAATAAATTCAAATGCACGTCGCTTACAATATAATATCTCCCGTGCTTCCCCACTTATATTCAGCAGAACTCATTGCAAACCACATGAGGAGCGGGTTGAGACTGCAGAAGTGTCGAGTTTTTCTGTTAATGGGAAACACATGCAGCTACAGCAGTTTGAGTGTCTGGTCCAGATCTGATGGTGGGACGACTGAAAGGTGTTCGTTAGGACCTCACTCACATGACTCCTAACCTTGTCCTGATTGGTCAAGTGGGTCATAAGAATATTTTTTTGATCATATTTCGTGATCAATAGGAATGAAGTAAAACTCAAATATTATTCATATAGAAAATTCTCATTGCCGTAATGTGTCTGGATGTTTAAAAAATGTAATATATATTTTAATAAAATAATTGTGTGTGTGTGCGTGTGTTAAAATAATTATTTAAAAAATTAAGTATTTATACATCATGATGGTATTTGAAAAAAAAAAAATTATTTTAACATTTTCATAAAAAAAATCATTGTAACTGTCTAAAAAAAGGCTTATTTGTATTTTTGTTAAATATAATATCGTTATATGGGTGTAGAAATGTATGTTATTTACTAGTTTTGTAAGATTCACTTAACTTTTTGTAAATGTTTTCCTAGTATTTGATTAAAAAAGCATCTTAAATAGTCACAAACTGTAGCATAACATGGTTTCGTACAAATAGGATAAGTCACATGTGATGATAAATTAGCATAATATAACAAATGACTCGTACATCAAACTAACTAAAGCCAGAAATGGTTTATTCACCCTTTCCCATTGTTTTTGTCTCACTTCCACCCAGCAATCCCATCATCATCGAGGCCTCTCACTGCGGCTCCCATTAAACCCCACGGGTAAATGATGGACGTGTTAATTCCATTCGTCCAATCAGCTTTGAGAGAACGACAAATCAGCACCATTGCCCTTTCTTTCCCCAAAGACTTCCTGTGACCTCGTGACATCTTCACTGTTATTTGCAGTGGATTATAAAGCTAGTTCTGGTCCTGGATGCTGATTGGCTACATAAATATATATATATATATATATATTCATAGTTTTCTTTTTTCTTATGTAATGTATTATTGTGTGTGTGTGTGTGTGTGTGTGTGTGTGTGTGTACATAATTAAAATAACAACAACAAATAAAAAGTTTATATATTCGTTTTATTTTTACAAATACCATCATGATGTATGAATACTTTACAATATTTAAATAATTATTTTTAACAAATGTATATATAATATATTATGTTATTATTTGAATTAGGCTATATATCATAAATTTACAAAAAATAAAATATATAAATAGTTTTATAATATAAATATTTATTTTAAGTATGTGTGTGTGTATATATACATTATACACACACACACAGCTGTGTGTATATATATATATATATATATATAATATATGCATACATGATGTGTATATAATTATTATACATTGATAATTATATATATTATAATTGTAGTTAATTTGATTATATATAATATGTATAAATTAAATAATTCTTCATTACATTAACATGGTGTCAGGGCCTTTTTGCGATCATAAAAGTTGTTCAGGGTCATAAGTGTTATATTTTGAACATTAGGCTAAGATTGAGTAATAGTGTTAAGCTTTTGAAGTCTTTGGAGACCGGCTGAGACTGCAGCTGTTGGTCGTTTTCCCATGATGCTTCTGTGATGGGAGCACATGTGGTGAAGCAGTGACGTGTGAGCTAACCGTGGCCTGCTCTGATGTCATAACCTCTCAGGGCCATGTGATGGACAACAGGCCAGAGCCCTCAGCTGCGTGTGTGCGAGGCGGCGGGACACGGATCGGGTACAAATATAGCCCAGCTCTTTTGATAATGAAAAGATGTACGTGAGCGTTTTCGTCCCCTGAGAGCAGACGCTCCCCAGAGACGGGCCGCACATTATGAAATGCATCATCCTCTTGTAGTTTGGCGGACTGTTTGTGGGGGCCACATCAAAAACTCGGCCAAGTTCAACGTTCCAGTCATGACACAGAATTCCTTCCGCTTGCTTTATTTTGCTGTCTGCGCTTCAAACATGCTGAACTTCATGATGCATTAGCAAACCTCTGAGCAGAACCCAAGAAATCTCTCTCCAAAAGTGTTTTTCGGTGTGTATACACCACTGAGATTTTCTTTTTAAGAAATGCTTTTATTCAGCAAGGATGCATTACATAAAATACAGTAAAGATGTGTATTTTGCGGTTCATTTTTTTTTTTTTTTTTTTTTTATACCTTTATTTAACCAGGAGGTCCCATTGAGATTCAAAATCTCTTTTACAAGAGAGACCTGGACAATGTAACAGCCAAATCACAACAAATGCATACATAACAAACACCAAATTACATTTTCACGATAAAAGAAGTACAAAATGTTAAAAAAATAAAAACACAATGAGACTCTCAAGAAAATCAAGAACATGTCTCCTTCACAACACTCTTTACAGTAGTTTTAAATTAATTGATGGACATAAGGGTTTCTAACTTTAGCTCTTTTTGTAGATTATTCCACCCCCAAGGTGCTCAATAAGAAAAAGCAGTTTTTCCCATTTGAACTGTCTATTCACCAAAGAATCTTGGGGAAAAAAATTGATCATGTTTTCTGCAAAAATATTGATAATTGATACATTGATAATAATCAGAAATGTTTCTTGAGCAGCAAATTATCATATTAGAAGGATTTCTGAAGGATCATGTGACACTGAAGACTGGAGTAATGATGCTGAAAATTCAGCTTTGATCACAGGAATAAACTTCTAACATTTAAAATATATTAAAATAAAAAATTCACAAAAATTTTGGAGCAAATTAATGCAGACTTGGTGAGCAGAAGAGACGTAATCGGACTCATATCTAGTTATACTTAAATAGCAGTATAAATGTGTTTACAAAACATTTTGTAGAAGAGTATTGTTCAATGTGCCATAAGCTGAACACTTGCTGTGATGTTGAAAATAAATGTACACCGAGCATTATCATCTTACACTTACAGCATCAAGTGAATAGTCTGTTCTCACTGAGAGCAAAAATATATTTGAAGCTTTTAAAATGCATGATTTTTAATATATGTAGAATCAGACTTGTGAACGAATGAGATTGCACCGTGGGTGGATCTAAAATAGTGACCGTGATTAAAAAAAACATGATTAAATGTAACGCTTTTAGAGCATGGTTCAAGGGTGTGTGCTTTCAGACAATATCTAATATTGTTATATGCTGTATAAACACCCTAATAACACTGCTAGCTGGTGACTTTAATAAAACATGACTAAAATATTGTTTTGGACTCAATAACCTCGCTCCAATAAAACCCAAACGTAATATTTAGCGAGCAGGGTTCATGCAGGCCGAGTTGGATATCTGTCGTTCCCATCAAACGTCTTGAAAACACTCGAGCCGTCGTGTCTCGCCGGGCCGGAGCGTGCTGTGTGTAGACCACGCTCACCACACGGAAACATGCCTCTCATTACGTCAAAACACTCCCATCTATGGCCATGCCTACCCTCCTCAACCAGCAAATTCCTAGCATTATTTATGTCGGCAGAAGAGAGCAAGTGACGACAATATAAGGGTGTAATTTGCACGGCCATGGATGTGTTTATGAGCGTGCACACGCACTGATATTATTACAGGGACCGCAGATAAGCAAAGTTTCACAGAAACTTCACATCTCTGGTATCTGAGGAGATTTTGTGCTTGGGTTCCTGTCGGTTGTTCGCGTCCGAGGTCACGCTTCACAGCTCTCAGTCGGGTCCTGTGGGAAGGTGTTGGGTAGATGTGAAGCAGGGAAAACAAGAGCAGCGTTTGCACTCACAGCTGAGTTCAGTACAGCGCTGCACAAACTGATGACTCCCAGATGTTTAATAAACCAACTCTGTTTCTGTAGCACACACACATTTTCTGGACTGCTGATTTCTTAAAAAAAAACAAAAAAAAACAGGCATCACAAATACTGTTTTCATTTTAAAACCCATTTACCTTAATAAATGGGGTATATGTACTGTAATCTGTTTACGTCTGTCCTTAGTCTTGCACGCAACTGCCCGATGTTTTATCATTTCTCACAGTGTTAACGTTTCGCCTCGTGTTTCCATGCATAATGCGGCTGGACTGTGGGAACGGGAGCTCTGCATGTGGTTATGTGGACACTGTCTCTCTACCTTTGTCCTGTCTCACACTCTCTCTCACTCACTCACTCACTCGCTCTCAAAAACTCAGAGAAGTGTGCAGACTTCAAAACTCAGACATGCTGTGACTTGGTCAAACTTTTTATTTGTGATATGTGAATTTATTCTTGTTTTTTGTTATTAAATTAAATTAAAAGTATGGATAAATCTCATAAAACCATGTAATGGAAAAAAATAAGAAACATAATTTTCCATAACAAAATTAGACCTATTTCATTTATTTATTTGACAGATTTTCCCCACATAATCTCATTACCGTAATGCATCCATCCTTTTTTTTATATATATTTGTATCTCTTTTTTTCTAGTTTCCATTTTAATAGATAACAATAATTATGGCAAGAATATAGTATTTTTTACTGACTTAATTATTACTTTACTATTATATTAATATATACTGCAGTGCAATGTTTCTTTGCGTTACGGTAATGAGAATGTGTTGAAAAATGTGCTCAAACTCATTTATATGTGATATTTACATATATGTTTTTAAAATATATATATTTTTGCAACAGGAATGCAAAATATTAATTATTTGTATTATTTTTTCTTTGATTTTGGATTGAAATATGACCTGAACAAGCCATGGCAATCATGTAAAATATTATATCACTTTATTAAAACAATTAAAAGCTTGAACTTTATCTGACAGGAAAGCCCTGTTTTGGACCAAGTTAGTGTCTAGTGGAAACCATGTATTTATATATATATTTTTTTTTTATATATATTTTTTTTTACAGTAACACTGGTTTATTTTTCACAAAACAATATCTCAATCCCACATTGTAATAATATTCCATTAAACTGGTCATTTGGGCTCCAGAGGGCTGGACAGACATTGGATATTGTTCAGTTTTTTATTTCTGTGCTCATAACAAGTGTAAGGTTTGGTTGCAGCTTGTAAACGAGCTCCTGTGTGGAATGTTTATCAGTTTGTTTCCACTGGATTATCCAGGAATGATTTGCAGTGGGCCGTGGCGTTCTCGCTAATAAAACCAGGAGGGAGACTTTCAGTCTAATTGCCTTTATTTCACTCGTGCTGGTGTCTGGATAGTGTGGCCTGCATTGTGTTCACAGATTAGACACTGTGAGCCAGGCGTCTTGTGTTTTCATGCTCCTGCCAAATGTGTGTGTTTAGGAGAGACGACAATCCTATCTCTGCACTGTCTTGGGAATTTTCTAAAAACTTCCAGAATCTCTCTGTGGCACAAATCCAGCGAGACGACACACTTCCCAGTAACCCGTCCGGTTTTGGCAGCTTTCGTATTGTCCTAGACTCATTCTACCATTGGTTTGGCTTGGGAAGAGTTTCTCTCGTTTCCATTTTTCCCCTGTTACTCATTTCTTACTCCAAATATTAGATTTTTATTTGATGTATACGTGTTCTTTACCCTGTTGGACTTGGACTGGAGGATTGCCGGATAGTGAAATTACCCAAACCGCATACACACACGCACACACTTACATGCTGAACTGCATCCATTAATACAAAAAAGACTCTAAAAAGCCCTGTTCACAAAGGCACTTTTGTGCTGGCGATCCGGTAAAGGTTTTCTTACCCAAAAGAAAGCAGAACACCTGCCGGTTTAAGACGACCACACAGGCGAGACGAAACATTCACCGAACAGTTTGTCCATATTAAACCTTTCTCTGAGCTGGAACAGTTTAGTTCTTCCCACTTATTCAAATGACACAAAACATGTTGGAGCATCTGGTTGGAAAGTATCGGTATATTTTAATTAGTAATGGGATTTAAACAAAACTTTGTGCTCCAAACATGATTAAGTCTTGTTGAATAAAAATAAAAAAGAAAGGTGGAAACAATCCATAAGACTTTGAAGGCACCTAGATATATGAATAAGAAAATAAGAATATGATAGAAAATTTTGAGAAAATTATGTTTTGTTTCAATAAAATATACATTTCAGGACCATTGAGATATTTTGCTTTATGATGATATTTTAAACACATTATCCACCAAATTATTATCACCATAGTTATATTAGTATTTTTACTCTTGATAATTCTGATCATTATACATTTTCTTTATGGATTCATTTCAGAGCAGTAAAACAAATACTGTAATTGTGCATATACCGGTACTGTGTTTGTTTATATATATGTGTATATATATATATATATATATATATATATATATATATATATATATATATATATATATATAGCCATTTGTGCAATATTCTTATAGGAATTTGTTTGTATTTGTCATGAAAATGTGATTTTTGACTTGGAGCTTTTCAGAAAAATGTTTTCTTCATGCCATTGACTTGATTCATCCTCTCTATTTCTAGTATTCTTGTTTGCTAATTGTAAGCACAAATTTACGGTTTTCGAACTATTCATCAATGGTGAATTTTGTTTTTGTATTGAAACTATTCTAATACAAAAGGTTTCACATTGTTTCTGTGACTCAACCACTCATGACTCAATAGCTGATTTGCTGATATTGTCTTGATGCTAATAGCTTAATCTTACCAAGGCCGAAACTGTTAGTGTATATGGTAATGCTAGTCTGTGACTCTGAATACTGTACGGATTACTACATACTGCACGGTATACATGTATGATTTATTTATTGTACTGTATGAAACACTATGCATTATGCATAAGCATTTCAAGTAGTAGTATGCTACATGCTTGTCACATGACCTCAACATGTTTAATTTAGAAAGTGGCATCCAGTTAGCCTTTAAAAACACAGTATGCATTTTTTTTTAATTAGTCATTTGGTCACCTTAAAAGTTTGTCACTTCACATTTTGATCCAGTTATTTTGTGCATGTCGCTTTTCCGCGGTCGGGTTCAACGGTTCTCATTGCTTAACCATTTCATTCCCTGCCGGAACGGATGTGGTTTCGTTTTCCTCTGTGAGGCTGATAACAGTTCTTTGAAATGTAATACAAATGCGTCAGTCATTGCCTTTATAACGCTAGAGTTTACAGACGGTGTGAGATGTAAATAGCGACCGCGTTATAGAGGATGATGGGATATGTCTATTGTTAACTTGTTTACTTTAATCAAATACCGCACTTGGCGCTACAGAGAAACTGGTAACCAGGCAATAGACAAGTGACCAATTTTAAGTGGCGTTGTCATAGTCCAGTATGGTTAGCAAACCGTGGTGAGAATACACTGTGTATCAAGCGCTGATATTGACTATGGTAATGTGCACTTCATTTCCAAAACACACTGTAAGTGGTAGACCAATAACAACAGACTGGGTCATCTGACCAATCAGAGCAGAGTAGACCAATCAGAGCAGAGTAGACCAATCACAACAGACTGGGCCATCTGACCAATCAGAGCAGAGTAGACCAATCACAACAGACTCGGCCATCTGACCAATCAGAGCAGAGTAGACCAATCACAACAGACTGGGCCATCTGACCAATCAGAGCAGAGTAGACCAATCACAACAGACTGGGCCATCTGACCAATCAGAGCAGAGTAGACCAATCACAACAGGGTCATCTGACCAATCAGAGCAGAGTAGACCAATCACAACAGACTGAGCCATCTGACCAATCAGAGCAGAGTTGACCAATCACAACAGACTGGGCCATCTGACCAATCAGAGCAGAGTAGACCAATCACAACAGACTGGGTCATCTGACCAATCAGAGCATAGTAGACCAATCACAACAGACTGAGCCATCTGACCAATCAGAGCAGAGTAGACCAATCACAACAGACTGGGCCATCTGACCAATCAGAGCAGAGTAGACCAATCACAACAGACTGAGCCATCTGACCAATCAGAGCAGAGTAGACCAATCACAACAGACTGGGCTTTCTGACCAATCAGAGCAGAGTAGACCAATCACAACAGACTGGGCCATCTGACCAATCAGAGCAGAGTAGACCAATCACAACAGACTGAGCCATCTGACCAATCAGAGCAGAGTAGACCAATCACAACAGACTGAGCCATCTGACCAATCAGAGCATAGTGGACCAATCACAACAGACTGAGCCATCTGACCAATCAGAGCAGAGTAGACCAATCACAACAGACTGAGCCATCTGACCAATCAGAGCAGACTCTCGGAAACGCGGGTTTAGAGAGACTGAATCTTCAAACAAATCGTTTTCAGACTCCTTGAGAAATGAGATGATGTGCAATGTATATTACGAGAAAATCATGTTTTTTTTTTTTTACCTTTCATGCATGTAAGCATATTGTAGGAGCATAGTTTTTAAAATGGACAGTATGGTAGTTGTATGTTTTTTGGTCATAGGTTTTGTGTCCGACCGCTACCTCCAAATATTCTGTGTTCTCTCTCTCTCTCTCTTTTCTCTCTTTCTCCTTTCTTTACCTCCAGCCTATTTGAAATAATGACAGAGAGAATTACACTGTAAAAATACAGGCTCTGCTCCCAGGAGCAAAAAAGAAAATTGCTGGTTCAGAAGAGTCAAGTCAGCAGTGCAGGAAAGAGGCAGATGGAGATGAAGAAATGATTGGTTGATATAAAAGTGTGCCCCGTCAGAGCTCGACCCTGATAATGGATGATTTCACCTCCGGGGGGGCCGGTGACAAAGAGAGTGAATTATTCTAAATATCCAGTAATCCGGCTGGCGCGGGTCATCTGAACACGTGTGTCTGCGTATAGATTTGACTGATGGCTGCTCTCTCTGATCAAACCCTCCTGGGATATTAAACGTTCAGCACGTCTCTCATGCTCACTTTATCTTGTGTAAAGGTTGACATAACTCTGAGCGTCAGTGAACGCCAGCCTTCGACTTTCTGGACAGAAGTCTCTTTTCCTTCTGCTAAAGAGAGGCGGTTTAATTCTTGTCGTCTTAACAGTTTTATTTTGCCAGCATATTACTCCTGTAATCTTATAAGACAATGACTGCTACATACTGCATATTTTAAAAAAAAGTGAAAGTTAAAAAATTTGAATATCGTGCAAAAGTTCATTTATTTCAGTAATTCAACTTAAAAGGTGAAACTTATATATTATATAGACTCATTACATGCAAAGTGAGATATTTCAAGCCTTTATTTGTTATAATTTTGAGGATTATGGCTTACAATGAAAACCCCAAATTCAAAACTAGAATATTGTGAAAAGGTTTTCATTGTAAGCCATAATCCTCAAAATTATAACAAATAAAGGCTTTTTTTAGCCTTTAATAAAGAAAATAAATATCTCACTTTGCATGTAATGAGTCTATATAATATATTAGTTTCACCTTTTAAGTTGAATTACTGAAATAAATGAACTTTTGCACCATATATTCACATTTTTTCGAGTTTCACACTGCCATTCAAAATGTGGATCAGTATGTTTTTTCCTTTTATTAATTCCAGGTAGTGTTGTGTATACTTAATATTTTTGCATGCATCATCCATTCCATTCAAATTACATACTACAAAAATAATATGAGTAGTGTGGTAGTACGCCGTTTCAAAGGCCCTTGAATCTCTTTTTCAACTTTCTCTTTGTGTTCCTCTTCTCAGATAAACGTGAGCCGCTCTCTCTCTCTCATTAAATATTTCTCCATGGATTTATGCTTTCCGTGATCTGTTTGGGCTAGCGCTCGTACTGCTTTCATGCTTGGCCAGTGAAGCTGCAAGCATAGAGTGGACCGCTGATAGATAAATGCATATATTTATCTGAAAGTTAAATAAATGCTACGGCACATTCCAGGACCGTCTTTTAGGATAAAAGTATACAGAAAAGTCTGAGCTACTGCAAATACACTAAAATTCAATGAGTTAACTGATTGGCTCACACTTCACTTGCGTAGTTTGCGAATAGTAAGATTACACATTTTTGCAATAAATTGTTAGACATTAAGTTAGTTTGAACAACTGTTAGACTTTACAGTGTAGAAGATCTGGTAACTTTTTATTTTACAGTGTCCTTGTTGCATATGTTACATGTATTTACCATAGTAATAACAGTCAATTATGCATAATTACATGCAACTAACCCTCAACCTAATCCTACTCTAACCCATAGTAAGTACATTATTACTCAGTACTTAAATGTATAAATACAATGACACTTTTCAATTTAAAATAAAGTGTAATATTTAACCAAATGTCTTAATAAATGAAGTTACCACACTCAAAAAAAATGCTGGGTTGTTTCAACCCAAATTTGGGTCAAATATGGACGAACCCAACCGTCGGGTTAACATTTTTTATTAAAAAATGTAACCCAACGGCTGGGTTTGTCCATAATTGACCCAAATTTGGGTTGAAACAACCCAGCATTTTTTTAGAGCATTGACTAAGATTAGTAAATGCTGCAAAAGTTTTGTGCACTATTGGTTTATGTTAACTAATGAAACCGTGAAGTTTTACCTTATTATTTAATAGAGGAGCTAACAATGAACTGTTTGTATTTTTATTAACTAATGTTAACAAATATTAATGAATGTGTTTCTCATCTAGTTAATGCATTAACTAATGTTCACTACCGGGAGATCATTTAATAGTGTTAGCGGAAAATACAAATAAAGCATTATCAGCCATCGTTTAATGGAAAGATTATCAATCAGCTTGTTTAATGGAGGAAGGGAAAGTACTGGGAATCGTGATCTAGTTAAACTCTAACCCACCTGCCCAGCGGCTCTTGCTGCGTCCCGTGTCTTTCATTTGCAAATGCACACTTATATTTAGCAGGCACCATAAATTATATACACATTCAATCTCATGTCAGATTCAATAGCGTGTAGAGCATGAATCGTGTAATAAATAAAGTGCACGGTGGGTTTAGTGTTTGCCGAGTGGGATCGGCCAATGAGGCGGCTGCTATTTATGATTGGATATTACCACAGAGATTATGATAATGACTGTAGTTCTGTGTATGAAATGATTACTGGAGACCACGTCATCCTTCAAGCACTTCTGAAGCGCCGCGGACACTGAGTTCCTGCAGGCGAGCTCGTGATAAGACAGATTGTTCGGTGTGACTCAGGTGAAGGACGCCACTCTGAGGAAGCCTTTGACGTCTTATGTAATTCCTTGTGAATCATGTCATTGCTAATGTTTCACGAGATCCACACAAGAGAGGACGAATGAAGCGGGTCTCAGAGACCTTCGTCCCTGTCGTAACCTCTATGTCAAGGTTGAGCAGTTCTCGCGGCCCGAGGGAGCCACAGGTCTCTTTGAACATTATATTGTTAATGAAAATGGAAAACAGATTAGATTCAGTGACTTCAAAGCCAGCGAGCATGAGAGGATGTGTGTAACCAACTCCTCTCAAACTTTGCATGTGCACCTTCATTAGCCAAACAACTCCAAATATGTCCTTTCAATCCTGAATGCTGCTAATATTACTGTGGAAATCAAAAGGAGACTTTATGAAGAAACTTCTCGCTGCTCTTTTCCATACAATGGTGGAGACTAGAAATGCAATTATGACAGAATTATGTCAAATAGTTTATGCTGATATATAATGTTATGCTGGTAATTGATGAGTCAGGGTTACCTAAAACTAAAACAATTTTTTTTTTAAAGCATTTGGCTCTTAAAATTGTAAATGTAAAAAAAAAAAAAACTATATTTCAGCTAGTTGCCATTTGACATTTTATTTTATTTTAAGTTCATGTACTAAAATAACTAACTAAAACTAAAATAAAAATTAATAACTATATATAGAAATAAAAACTAATTCAAAATATTGATAAAAAAAAAACAGTATCTCAATGATAGTAAAATAACACTGGGATTGATATTAAAACTAATTCTATTTTGTCTAATTAATTAAATAATAAATCATTTTAAATGTTAAAAGTAAAGTTAGGCCTCATAACATTATGATGTTCAGTATGATTAATAGATATTAATATATCTGCTATATTTGACATATATAGGCTATGTTTCATTAAATTATTAGTGTTTTTAAAGTTGCATCGACATCATCATATCCAATGTTGGTTGAATATGATAAGTAAAATAAGATGTAATATCAACCGATCACTGATATGGTACTGAAACTTTTTTAATTTTATTTTTTAGTAAATACGTGACAGTAAATACATTTTACAAACTTTTCTATAACAAACAATGCTGTTCTTTTGAATACTCTATTTCTCAAATAATCCCGATTTTTTTTTTCATGGTTGCCATAAAAATATTAAGCAGCACAACTCTTTTCAACAATGAATATAATAAGAAATACATTTTCTGACGGATCATGTGACACTGAAGACTGGAGTAATGATGCTGAAAATTCAGCTTTGATCACAGGAATATAAAACAGCTATTTTAAATTGTAATAATATTTCACAAAATGACTGTCATAAGAGACTTCTTAAAACCAGATATATAAAACACATGTGGTCAGTATGAACTGTTTTATGGACATGAAAATTCTTGAATTGCTTCACAGGGAAAATAACAGCATACGGGATTGGAATGACGTGGGAGTGAGTAAATCATGACAGAAGTTTGATGTTATTCTCTTGCAGTCATCATTGTCTTAATCATGGCGTCCTCTGGGTGGAAAACATGAGCAATGCATCCGTGACCCTCGGTAAAGTCCGAGTGACTGTTTGCTCTGATGTTGTGCGATTCATCTTTTATTTCAGGGTGCAGATGTGCCGTTCAGACGCCGCTGTGCCCGAGGCGTTTCACTCAGAGCTGTGAAGTCCAAGTCCCCGGCGTGTCAGATCACAGGGCCACTCGCGCCGCTAAAAGAGTTGATCTCAGTGCTACAGATTACCTCCTCAAGTGAGGACGCTTTCATGTCCGACATGAAGAAGTTCATCACTGTAGTAGTGCTTTTAATGAGCCTGAGAATGAAAGAGGTTCTAAACTCGTGCATTTTTTAGTTTTAGTGCCGGCTGGTTAATCATTCCATGATGCAAGCTCTGAAGGCTTTTTCATTAACTCTCGGGATCGTAAGAAAGTCGGGACCATCTTTGGACAAAAAGCCTGCCACTTGTCTCACCGTCCCTCACATTTCCAGTGGCGTCCTCATGGCGCTGCACTTAGCACTTAACGTTTAGCACTCGTTATGCTCGTGTGGGCAAGATTTCGTCTCTGCCTCTCTTTTCCCTGTATTTTTCATGGGTTATTCCTGTTATATATAGCACAAAACATCACAGAATTCATCAGAAACATTGCTAACACTCACTGGTGTTTGAAAAGTTGTTTTCCCACCAAAATGATGTCACTTCCTGGAGGATGATGATGTCAATAAGGAACTGGTTTTTCTTAGTTAAGGGAAAAAACATGTTTGTTTGATTATGTGTAGAAAGAGGGGGAAACGGCTTTAAAGGCCCACTGAAGTCTTGAAACGTGTAGCATTGTTCAATGTGTTGACGCAAGTTCCTCTGAAACACGAAGACAGGACGGGACACAGCGAACGGCTCCTCCCCCTTTTTTTAAATAGCCAATAGCGTTTAGTTTATATCACAGCTCTGCGAGAGCCATTGAGTTCGGTAAAGACGCAGTTTCCTTCCTAATCTAACCGTTTCTCCTCATCTCATCCATAACGCTCAATAATATCGATCTGTGCGACAATCATGTGATCCGCTCTGTGTGTCGTGTCTCTGGACCGGAGCTGTGGCGGTTTGCGTTACGCTAACGTGAAACCAGACTTCATTCACCCAATGGACAGCATATTTACACTGTCTGAATCGTTCCCTATTCCCTATATAGTGCACTGTGTGCCATTCACCATGCTGAAAATAGTAAATGTGTGAATAAGTGATTTTAGCCGCAGCTTCATCGTCTATTTATAATGTAGGGGGCGGGGCTTCAGATTCTAGAGAGCATTTGATTGGACAGAAAGTCTGATGAGAAGCTGAAGTGCAGAGCGATTTATCCATGTTGGCAGAAGTGAGAGACTGTAAGTTTTGATTGCTTATATCTTCTGAGTTCGAATTTTGTCATTGTTTTGGAGCAAACTAGCTTATGGATAACAGTAAGGCTAACTTAAAAGACAAAAACCAAGGAAGACTCCTGGCTTAAATACATGTGGAGTAATCCGGGAGAACACAAACTGGTGTGATGAACTAATTAACATCCTTGGAGACTAACGGGAACTAAGGATAACGTGAACACAGAAACAGAGTGACAAGAATAGAAAGAATATTGTGATGTATAAGTATTTAATAATGAATTGCATGGAAATTACACTCCTCTTCTCTCTACCTTCTGTGTCGATAATTTTTTTTTTAAAAAGCCGTATTTTAGTTGGGCATCTTTTTATACGTCCTTCAGTTCCTCCTCTTTCTCTGATCTGTATCTTTCTATGGTTCTCAGGTGGAGGTTTTGTTGCTCTCTCAAGATTACAAAGACCCACACACACACACACACACACACACACTTCCTGTTGGGGCTGAGTTTGATTTACATCTGCACATGGTGTAACATTACTGTTACTGTGCTCCCCAAGGACACGATTGTACACTTCATCACCTCGTCTGGCAGCAGCACAGAGACTAACCCTGTTTGAACTGTGTTTACTACATTTATCACAATCAGCCCTGGCTAATTCAGCTCTCTGCCTGCGTCACTGCGAACCCGCTAATGGTGTGAAGCGCTACTGTATGTGTGTGTACCTTTATCTGTCTCATCAGCTCATTCTTTCTCATTTAGTCCTGTGGATTCCTCTTTTACACACTTCCCTTTTGCATCTCTCTCTCTCTCTCTCTCTCTCTCTCTCTCTCTCTCTCTCTCTCTCACACTCTCTCTCTCTCTCTCTCTCTCTCTCTCACAAAGATTTAAGGTTCATGTTGCACACTGGGTAATGAGAGACAGACTGTAAACGGGTGAATCTCATCAAACCTGTCAAATGTAAAGGTCATATTTTATTTAGCCTTTAAATGTAATAAAAAAATTATATGAAAGTCTGATATAAAGTAATTTTTGCTATGATTAAATACTGCTCTGATAAATATGATAAAATACAGTATTACACATGTTTGAAAATATGAAATATTACAGTGTAATTTTAATATATAGTGTATGTACTATTATAGTATTTGTTCATTTTGAATGTGCTTTTATATGCTTTCAGGTTTTGTTTTAATTTGAAATTGAAGGTTTAGTCATGTATGTGCTTTTGTTGTTTTTTATTACTTTTTAATATTTAAATTTTTTCAGTTTTAGTAAACTAAAACTTATTTCGTTCAGACATGGCAATATTTTGAAAATAACATTTTCAAACAAATCCATATTTCTATTTCATTTCAGCTTAACAACTATGGTTTTTAATAGCTTTAGTTTAGTGTGCATAATATATTGTGTGCATAATGTACGTGCATAATTTACGTGCATAATGTGCATAATTTTTACCTGCATTATGGTAATGCCAGTTTGGAGCAGAAATATGCTTAATGGTCAAATAATGTCTCCAAACAACCGTCTAATGCCGTGGTCCAAAAATAATCATAATTTTCTTTATGCAAATGATATAATCTTATTTATTTCCTTTGATTTTGGGTGAAATATGACCTTTAACCAAATAAAACCCACTGTGTACCATCAGTCACATACAAGTGCGCATCATAAAGATGTGTTAAAATACTGTACAGGAATATTCAGTGGTGGGCGAGATGGGGACAGGCCTGTCACTAACAGTAAGATCCGCTCCATCGTCGGGTCGTCGGGAACATGCTCCCTTTCAATAGGCATGAGCGTCAGATAGAGGCGTTTAGTGTGTGTGTGTGTGTGTGTCTGGCCCTGGGGAAGCGCTGACCTCACACAACGCTTTTCACTTCTGCTCAGAAACACGGCCTCGCGTCTGCGCCGGACGGATAAGATTTAGGGCTTCTGAAAGTTACAGGCTCCAAGGATGTTCCTGTTTTTGATATTTTATGACCCTGTTGTAAACATCCGTCAGTGATATGATGGCTTCTGGCTGATCGGATCTACATACGCAGCCTTTTGTCTGGACTACTGAATGTCTCGAGCTGGGGCTGTCAGGTGTGAGAGCATCTGTGCAGACATACAGCGAGGGTCAGCAGAGAGAGGGCCTTGAAATATGCAATATGATACACGTATTAAGAAATACAGGCCAGTCATGGTCCAGTGATATTTATCCATACTAGAGTACAGTTTCTATTAAATAACACGATTGCATCACACATCATTTACTATTTTGTTGTTTTTTTAGTCTCACTTAGATCTGTCAGTTCTACCATAAGAAACCATAAGTGGTTTCATTACATTGTTTCAGATGGTTAGAAATTGATATATTATTATTTATTTATGAAATTATTCATATTTCGATTTATTAATAGCTTTTATTTTCCAAGGTATCAATTTAGTTTAGGTTTGATTGATTTTGCTATGTGTTTTTTTAGTGCAATTCTATTTAGTGCATTTCTATTTAGGTCAGATTAATTTTTCTTTTAGTTTAATAATTTTAGCACATTTAATTTGATATCTATATAGCTTAATTTAAATTAACCTTTTACTTTTATTGAACAATACCAACACTTTTATATCATATTATATATGATATTAAATATTAAAATGTTTTCTAAAATGTTTCTGGTTAATGTTTGAAGCTTTTTCTGGAAACTTTTTCAGTTTAGCTTTTTAATGTTGGCCATTAATTAATTATGCATTTATTGTTTATGCATTTAGGAGAAAAGTTACATGTAAAAGTCTGAAAAATAAGGTTTCAACATTTGGCCGACAGTAAAATCCCACCTTATTGATGAACAGTTCGGCAAGCACTGATCAAAGCACATCTATGCGTGAGATCATATCATTTATGGTATTGTGCTAATTTCCATTGCTTTTGATCCAGTTATGTCCTCCTTTTATGTATTTGGTCACTATTTGGATTTGGAGCACAGCAACAGTTATTGTTCCCAGAGCGGTTCAAGAATGGACTAATTGGCCCTATCAATCAGGTGAGGGCCCATTTATCAGCCCGAGCCATACTGAACAGATTAAAGCGTGGCAAGATCCTCCAATTTATTGTTTCATTAATTAGCCTGTAAATCATCCGCCTATCATTTGGTTGTCAGAAGTGTTTAAGTTGAACAGAACTCCTCTTGGTGATGGCAGGCAAATACCCTCGGCTAATTGACTTGTGCTCATCGCGGGCCTGTGAAGGCACGTACTCTTTAAGCTGTAAATTACACCGGCTAAAGACCATTGATGACGTGTGTTTAGGGCTGTTGATTTTAGAGAGGACCGACTGTGCTGATGATTTTTATGAGTCTGTGTTATAGTACCGCACGGCCTCGCTTGTGCTACATGAGACGGTTCGCTCGTGGGAACGCCAGCGCTCGCAGTTTATTGCTGTCATTTATGTGAACTGTATTGTTTGATTGATAAGCTCACCCACAACTTCCCTCTTTAGTGTTTCTCTATTGCATTCCAGCCCTTTCTCTAGCCTGAAGGCATTTTTACACATTACAGGAGAGTTTAACCCCACAATGATTTTTCTCGTTGCTGCTCTAATAGCCGAGAGATTCAGCCGGTGCAATAGTGATTAGAGCCGTCATCCCATTCAAAACAAGAATTTGTAAGCCAAAATCATTTTGAATGCAGCTTCCAAAAGACCAAAAATTTAATTTTCACACTTGATGCAATCACACTGGTGACACGTCATCAAATCTGTGTTCATGCTTTGGCTCTGGCGTCCATCGCCCGTTATAGATCAACTAATATATCATTATAATGGTGATTAAACCAGCGGCGGTTTTAGACCCTTTTTTAAGGGAGACTTCTTGTGGTCGTCTCAGCCTCCCTAAAACTATAACCACTGTCTGAACGATCGGGTCAGTGCTGCGTCCTCAAGAAAGTTGATCATTTATCATGTGTTTTTAAGTCGTCAGTTTAAACGTTCAAGGGATTTTAAGCCCTTCAATCGCAAGAACTCAAGACAGTCGCACGCTGTGATAGATCGTTTCTGTGCGCACACAGAGAGCCGCCTCTCAGACCAAATTGAGTTCTCTTTCATTTCTTCTCAAGCAAATACACACAAAGTTATGTCAAATTATGTCACCTGTTGAGGAGTATCCACATCCACAGTCTTAAAGGTACAATATGTAGGATTTTTCGCCGCCAGGGGTCGCTAACCTCTTACAATAACAAAGGCGTATATTGATGACGCAAAGCATTAAGCAGAATTATGGATCTTGTCGTCAAGCTGATGGATCTTTTATGGATGAGTGAATACATTGATGTTTTTAACATGACTGTGGTATGAAGGAGGGCGCGATTGCTAATGAGAGACGTAGCCTATACCAGCGCCACACGCAACGTGAGTCCCGCGGATATAACGTTAATGGACATTTCATTCTACCGAACTACATGCAAGTGCTGAATTACTACTCACACAGGTCAGATTATTAGACGAATTAAACTTGTGAGGTAACGCAGCGCTGTCTCACTCGCTCTAGCAGTTACACTATCACACTAAACGGAAGTGTGTTGAATGTTGTTAATTAGGTTGTTTGTTGGCTATATGAGACTAGCAGTAAGCTAGATCAACATTAAAATAACATACAGATCATATTTTGTAACTAAATAACATTGATTAGTTGTATGTACTTTTGCTCACCTGTCTAATAAAGTACATGCAACACTCGCGTCTCTGTCGAGTCGAAGTTAGTCGCGGAGCTCTCGGCATCTCGAAAGATGTTGATCTTCGTTTTAGTCCTCTTTTTGTCTCAAAGTCTGCTTGCCATGGTCCATAATGTTTGAACAAAACAACAACAGCGTGAGCGTCCTGCTAGGCATAACCCAGTTGTCCACGTCTGTCGCCATGGTTACTATGGCAGTACGAGCGGAAACCGAGGGTTACGCGGATATGACGCCAATTGACTGGCGGCTCCCTCACCCCTGCTCACACGCCCCGTTTCTTCGGTTAAAACCACAATATTCTCACGATTTACAAATAGTTGAAAACATCTGGGATATTGTAAGTAATCAACTAAACAAAATATATAACATTGGCCTAGTGGTTTTTGGATATTTTACTGCAAAAATCCTACATATTGTACCTTTAAGTGAACGTAAACGTGCATTAGGTCTTAAAGTGACATCAATCTCATATACCTTCTGTTTACTATGTTAATAATGTTAATCAAACAACAAAAGAAAAAGAGAGAATCTCTCACTGCTCTTAACTTCTGTAGCTTTAGTAAGTCTGTGCATATTTTCTTCATACAGTATACAGTTTTCACAAGCACTGTAAACTATACTGTTTATTTAATTTGTGTCTTTGTTCTCTTGTATTAATTTGTGCTATTGCTTTGTAAGTTTGTAAGCCCCCCTAGGGATGAAATTATAGAACCGCCCCTGGTTTAAATACATTATAAATACACATGTACACATTTTTGAGAATAGGAATATCAGATATGATATAATCAGTCAGTCAGTCAAATGATATTAAAACTAGGACACAAAACATAATCACACAGGCAATGCACAAAGTATACCACTGCACCTACTTATGACTATATGCAGTAATTAAAATCATCATATGTTGATGCAGATTTAATGTAAAGTGGCGGATTATTCCAGAGCCGTGGAGCAGCCACGATTTCCTTCCAGTTTAAGACGTGTCCTGGGAACAATCAACCGTACACTGTTGGTTGATCGGGGGGGTGGATGTATGATGAAATGAAAGGAGATCAGAAATATGTGGCGGAGCCAAACCATAAACAAACAATACTACTTTAAACTGAATACGATATTTGTGAAGAGAGACAAGCACTGATGAAATATGTTCCCTTTTCCTTGTTAGTCAAAAGTCTAGCGGGAGCATTTTGGACAAGCTGGAGATGTGAAATTTTAGACTGTGAGACACTCAAGTGCATTATAATCCAGTCTGGATGGGATGGAAGCATAGCTAACAAGTTTGGGAATGTTTCGAATTAAAAAAGGACAATGAAATAAAACCAATACTTCAATCATTCTGCGCTATTGTACCTGTGGTGTGTCACGTGACAAGAATGATGCGTCACCATGGAAATAATAATACACAAAAATGCCCCAACAATTTTCACTCTGAAATGTTATAAATAATTACAGGGAAATGTCAAGTAACTCATTGAATTAAATGGGAAAATTTAAAGTAGAAAAACTGAAATAATAGCTGTAGTAAAATGTATTCCAATAATCATTTTAAAAAATATATAATAATATTTTTAAACACAGTTGTCTTCTGTGTTAAGAAATATCTAATACCAAAAATCTAATACCTGGAAGCTTGTTTCTTGTTAGTATAAAGTTTCTGAACATATTTGTTGGGTTGTCATCGCTGAATTTCCATTAAAACGGTTAATAAATAGCTGGAGTTTGTGACGCTTGAGCTTTTCAAAGGGGTTTACGGTCCTGTAAAAGCTTGTAAAGTTGAGCAATTGGGAGGTAAAGACAGGACACTTCTCTACAGCATCTGCTGATGGTTCATAAACACTTTTTAAAACTGGTTAGCTGTTAAATGCCGGAGAGTTCACATATATTATGTCTAAGAACAAACTCCGAGCAGAGATCACCAACTTGCCGAGGACTTTGTTGAGACGGATCCAACCCTAAATCACAGGCATATTAAACAGACTCATTCCCTGTTGGGTAAACCAATCCGTGGAAAGCCGCTCGTTTCCAATAAACTGCTGTAAACGATTCACTCGCTGAACTTTCCTTGAAAGATGTAGAAGCAAACGTTGCATTAGCGGCCCACCTGCAGCTTCTAGATTTGCAGTTGTTAGCACAGGTAGCGCATAAATAATGAAAACTCCTCTAGTTAATGTGCTTGTTTTGCTCATCCAGCTAGCAGGTCCAGTCCAGACCTGTTCCTTTGTTGATCATAAATGTCTTTGAGACTGATGGCCACATTCTTCTGTCTTGTTCCCTGGTGGGTTGCGGATGTCCTGTGTAAGATGCATCAGGGCGAGAGATGCTATGCTAATACTTCTTGGCAAGTTGCAAACATCAGACCAGTGAAGTTATATGGACTGTCCTGTGTAATATTGAGAGAAACTTATATGTTAACAAAATGACGCAGACCCGAGATGAAAGGAAGATCGGGGCTGTGTGAATTCAGAGTGATTCCAGAGCAAAGGTCTCAACATCAAAAGCTGCTCTGTTTTTCATGAGGACTGGAGATGTGAGAGAGAACTGATCCAATTTATGATTACAGGGTCAATGATGTAACACTCGTGTTATATATATATATATATATATATATATATATATATATATATATATATATATATATACATATATTTTTTAATGTATAACTAATTAAAATGCTTTAACACGCACGTTTAAACAACAATCAAATCAAAATGGCCGTTCACTGTCGGCTCTTACGCTCTCACGCTCGTGTGATGCTTAAAGGATTAGTTCACTTTTAAATAAAAATGTCCTGATAATTTACTCTTTCTTCAGTCGAAAAGAAATTAAGGTTTTTGAGGAAAAAACATTCCAGGATTTTTCTCCATATAATGGACTTCAATGGCAACCAACGGTTTGAAGGTCCACATGTCCGTCTCAATCATAGTCTCAATGCAGCTTCAAAGTCTCGACACGATCCCATCCGAGAAATACGAGTAATCTACACTGTAAAAAAATATTTTCATGATTTGAAGATCACAACTTTTTATCTTTTGTCAAATCAACTTCGATAACTAATGTGTGAAGATAGCATACTATTTTGAGTTTCTGTTTATTAAACTATTCTTCTTCATTGTATTAACTCAAATTTTTAATTACAACGAACTCAAAATTTGAAGGCAACAAGGGAACTTGCTTTTTTAAGTTAAACCAACTTTTTTTTTTTTTACAGTGTATAGCAAAACGATCTGTCATTTTCAAAAAAAAAAAAAATAAATGTATATACTTTTTAACCACAAATGCCCCTCTTGTACGATATCTGAGATGCACCACGTATTACGCCATCATGTTGGAAACGTCACATGTATTTTTTTGGGGGGGAATTTACCGATCGTTTCGCTAGATTGCTCTTATTCCTCGGCTGGGATCGTGTCGAGACTTTGAAGCTGCATTGAGACCTATGATTGTTTTGACCTGGAATGTTTTCCTCAAAATCCTTAATTTATTTTCGACTGAAGAAAGAAAGACATGGACATCTTGGATGACATCGGGGTGAGTAAATTATCAGAACAATTTGATTTGAAAGTGAACTAATCCTTTAAGTGATATAGTCCTGGTTCCAGTGGTCTTAATCCATGTACATCTTATCACAATGTCACATACTGTAGCACAATAGTCACATAATAGTCTATGTCAACATGAAAACTACAGCTAGCCTAATTAAAGAAAGTGAAAATGATTCAGAGCAGCATGTGCATATTGTACAGGACCCTCACAAATAATCCTAAATATTACAACTGAGAATGGGACTACAGAAAGACTTGTTTTTGGTCATTCAGACACCATTCGAAACTGTAAAGGGTCTCTTTTTTTTCTATACACTTATAATAACAACAAATCATTATATTTTTGTTAAAATATAGGAAAATTAAACAAACAAACCGTCTACTTTCTGGAGCGTGTCACAAAAATGGACCGAAACTTGGTGTATAGCCTATTTGCCTTAGTCATGATAAGAATTATATCTTTAGAAAACATGAAATGTGAAATTTAAATGAAGAATTCAAATCTATATTAATTATGTAATCCATATGAAACCAACGAGAGGTAATCTGCTCAAACGTAGATGTTTATCATGTGTATGAGCGCTTAAAATGTAAAAATTAAAATGTAAAAATGGATTTAAATATTCCTTTTTTTTTTTTTTTTAAATGCTCCGCTAGTGTTTCATTAACATTCATAATTATTCTTTAAATGTTGCTTTAACGGCTGCACGAAATACCCACTGTGGTTCGTGATTTCTTTTCATGAATAAACATTTTTGGTTTTCAAAAACATTCCCACCTCCGCTTTTTCACTTGACATTCTTATTTCCATAGTCATTAAAGCAAAAGTTTTGTTTTAAAGAGTATAAATGTAGCAAAAATACCAACATGAATGCACTTGGCACATGTGTTTTAAACTGCACTGTTCCTCGTTGACCCTGGTTATGTTCTCTTGGTAAAGCACCTCACCTTTTACTGACCTTTCCAGAGAGGAAAAAAAACAACAACCTTTGTTTGAGGCCTTTAATAAATTGACCGAGGTGGAGTTTATCCATCCTAAAGGGCTTTTCCGTGAAGCTTTATGGTCATTTCATTTTGCGAAAAGCCCATCTGACCTCATTGTGTGTTGTCAGTAAGAGTCTGCATGTTTAATGTACTGTTTTATTTGTTTGCACTGCAATAAACTATCTAAGCCCACTAGATTTAAGTTAAAAAAAAATTATAATAATACAACAAACGCAAATACTAGTGCATGTTTGATCAGAAAAGTAAAGGAAACACGTCAACGGTCCTGACCCCGCGTGGCGCGTCCGCTGAGACACAGAGGAGATTAGCACGCACGCTAATCAGAGTCTCAGATTCACAATAACGTCTATGAAACTGAATGTACTTATCGTTAAACGATAGCAGTCACTTCTCTAGCCCCGGAGGGAGGATTGTGTTTCATATGCAGAACCTGATGGGTTTAAAAAAAAAAAAATGTAATGGCGCATCTGTAGTGAGCCAACGAGACCCATTTAGCATCTCTGTTATGTTATTTACCTGTAATGGAGCACAGGTTACACCAGCAATGACATCATACCCCGAGCACATGCTTATTGGTCGAAATAGGCACATTTTCTCCTGCGGTCGACGATAAGCACCAGAGGCACCGATCGGACGAACATTAGCTCAACTGAAGACGATCCACAGACGCGTCCTCCACGGCCAACTCTCTTACGCATGAGGTGAGCGACACGAACAGCTTGACCTCTCATGACCTTCTGTGAGATCAGCTGATTTTGACATTTATGATTGTCAAACATTTGTATTTTTTGTAAAGCCTTTTGAAACAGTGTTATTATAGTATTTATATTTTGAATTAGAATTCATTTTTATATTATGTTTTAATTTTGTGTGTGTGCGTGCGTGCGTGTGTGTGTGTGTGTGTGTGTGTGTGTGTGTGTGTGTGTGTGTGTGTGTGTGTGTGTGTGTGTGTGTGTGTGTGTGTGTGTGTGTGTGTGTGTGTGTGTGTGTGTGTGCGTGTGTGTGTGTGTGTGTGTGTTTAGCGTGTGTGTGTGTGTATTTTTGTTTCATTTTAGTTATTGCTATTATTATTTTATTTAAATGTTTTATTAAATGATTGTTATGTTCCTTGTTAAGCACTTTTAAACATGGTTATGTTAGCATTATTTATATAGTATTTATTTATATTTTTAATTAGCATTTATTTTTTATTTTAAGTATTACTTTAGTTTAATTATTTCTCTTTTCTATTATATATTTTATTTTAATGTTTTATTAAATTACAGATTTTCACAAAATCTTGTTTTTAAAGTATTATAAATGTTTTTTAAAAAAATTGTGAGATACTAAAGATTACAAATATAAGAATTTGTCACATGCATTTTAAACTAGACTTTTTTTAAAATAATGTTCACTGTGTAAGGAGATCAGGGAGGCCATTGGTAACTGAGCAGTGAGTGGAGGACTGATAAAAAAAGTTGTGATTTTACAAAGTGCTTTGATGGTCAGGGAACGGGCGAGGTTGAAACTAGTCTGGACTGGTTATTTGCCAGTATGTAGAATAGCTTCTTTGGTCTTTCCTGACTGTATTGTAGCTCACATCCAAACATCTGTTGGGTTGGTCGTGTAGAAACGAAGCAAACACACACCGAGGGTGAGCTTCAGCCCAAACAAAACAGTCTGGATCGGATTCTGCCCAAATACACAGCTTGTGCTCTGCTTCGGCCCGGTTCTGTGTGAAAGCATCACAAGCGTCCCCAGAGCAGAAAACGTGACCCTTTCTGTTTCCCACAAACCATCACACCTGGTAATAAGCTCTTGGTTTTTTTTTTCCACGCTTATTTTAAAAAGCCCTTTATCATTGGATTCCTGAAGGGTTAGTAGCCCTGCACTTATCAGGGTTGTGACGCAAGCGCCAGCACTTCTGGAGGAAGGATTGAGGTGCTGTTTGGGTGGAGAAAGAGGAATAACACATTTCGCTTGGATTTCCTGGTGGTGCAGATTAGATTGGGGGAAGAGATTGGGATGTCTGGGTTACAGTGAGCAAGAGGTTGGCCGGCGCTCAAGGGACGCCACATCACATGTAAAAAAAAAAAAAAAAGGACTAAGTGAAGTGGGCCAAATGCTGCAAGAAAGATTTGCGACAGGAAATGAGCGAGATCTTAGGAAGTCATTTAGCGGTTCCAGAACCTCAGCACAAGCAATTACGCCAGCTTTGATACTCAAATCTCTTTACTGAAAGGTTTGTGGAGGATTTTTGTATTTTCTGTATAAAATGTGTTGCATTTGTCCATACAAACATGCTGAGAGGATGCTAGTGGTTGCCAGGATGCTGCAATACAGTTGCTAAGGTGTTCTGAGTGGTTGCTAGGCAGATTCTAAGTGGTTGCTAGGGTGTTGTTAGTCAAAATAGCCCACCTTGAAGCAATTTTAAAGTTTTTACTTTATCATTGTTAGTGTTCGTTTTTTTGTATTTCAGGGCTGTCAAAGCTAATGGGCTCACTGATATCATTTAAAAAATTTAAATATCAAAATCTTCCTAATTTATTGACGTTTTCTTGTTTAAAAAACTTTTAAAATTTTACAATATAGAATATACCATGTATCAAAAACTACAATTATTTTAGTTTACCTTTAGATATGTTTGGAAAATGTATTTCAGTTTAGTTTATTTTTTTATTAATTTTTTTATTAACTTTTTTATTCCAAGTTTAAAATTAAAATAAATTTTTAATTTCAGAAATGTTTGGAAAATGTATTTTAGTATGGTTTCTGTTTTTTTCTGAAGCGTTTTAATTTTCTTTTAGTTAACATCAACAAAAATGATATCTGATATTTTGATCTCCAGATATTGCTACTTATGTCA
This sequence comes from Phoxinus phoxinus, assembly GCF_949152265.1. Taxonomy (NCBI): domain Eukaryota; kingdom Metazoa; phylum Chordata; class Actinopteri; order Cypriniformes; family Leuciscidae; genus Phoxinus; species Phoxinus phoxinus. The sequence goes on from NC_136884.1 coordinate 2,844,129, forward strand.
CATAAGTTATGTGGTAATTTAATACTGAGAATTAGGGGTTTGCTCAAATCACACAGCCTGGAGCAATAGTAATAGTAATGCTTATCACCACTATTTTTATTGTGTTTGGGCACTAGCAAACTAAATTCATGGAGTTGGAGAGCTTGGAAAGATTATCCGGAGCCAAACAGGACATAATTTAAGATAATTTAGCATTCATAATTCAAATCTATGACTCTCAGATGTATTTCTGTACTGATTGTTTTTTAATCTGTTGATTTATGCCTATTTCTTGGTCATGAGGAAGTGTAATCTAGCAAATGAATGGGAGTTTGTGAAGTACACAAACAGGATTTAGATGTTTGAATTTCCTGGAATTCTACCACTATCCAAAGGATGTGATGCAAACATCCAAATAATGTTTCAAGGGTCCCAAGATGTGGTCAGAATATTTGAGGTGATGGATCCTGCCAAGTTTGAGTGTGTGTTATTGACGTCCAAAACTATGTAAAACATTGGATTTCATTTGAATCTTTAAAGACAACATGAATATAAACGCACACTGTCACAATAACACACACACACACAGAGAGAGAGAGAGAGAGAGAGAGAGAGAGAGAGAGAGAGAGAGAGAGAGAGAGAGAGAGTAAGGAAAATAGGATGAGATTCTTGTATTCTCCAGCACTCTTCTCTGGATTCTCGCTTAGAACAGGTGGCCAAATCCGCTTCCTTATTAAAGCAAGAGAAAAGAACAGGAAACGGGGCATTTTCCACTCCAGCGAGACGCAAACAGGCCCTGGAAACAATTAGGAGGAGCGCAGATGCAGTCAGGCATATGATAAAAGAGAAGTCTGGACTTTAGAAGTCATCCACCTCTTTCTCTCCTGGGAGAGAGTGTTAATCTTGGCGGCTTCCATGCACTGCCACTCTTAAAGGGGAACTGTTTTTGGGCTCTACTAGAACAGGTTTTCATGCTTTAATGTTCATTATTTTCCTCATATTCTCCATTGTTGCGGCTCCTCTCTTTCCAGTCTGTCAGTAATGCTCTGTTTACTTCCTGTCTCTATGAAGCCCCTCCTTCTGATAAGCACACTGTGCTCTGATTGGTCGGCTGGAGCAGTGTGTTGTGATTGGTCAGTGTTTGGGAAATGTCCCGGCCCTTACCATAACCGCCAGTTTAAACACACTACTAACTAACTCAACCAGGCCACGCCCCTTTATTCTGCGTATGAATTATTTAAATGAGGAATATTGTGACGTGTTCATTCCTGGAAGAAACTCAAGACTACAATGGAGGTGTTTCAGGAGTTCAGAAACACTGACACTGATATAGAGAATAACTCCCGCTGGAGGGACTTTGTATATTTACAGATCTATGTCATGCTCAAACAGAAACATACACACTAAAGAAAGATGAACATTTTAAAAAAGGCATAATACCCCTTTGATAATAAAGGTTATTATCGCAGGGATGCCATAAAATAATAATTTTTGGTTCACCAACAAACCCTTCAGTCAATATTTCTTTAAAAAAAAAAAAATCTTAGTGTGAAGAAACTTTCAATAGTCTGAAGAACGGTTTCCATTATAGAAGCTTTTGTGGAAAGGAAAGATTCTATGAATGACAAAAGTTCCCAATGGAAACACTGATGCCAGCAAAGACTCTTTATTTTTAAGAATGTAGTATTGTTTATTAAGTAGGGATTTAAATACGCCTAACTGTGAGTGTGTAACACGTCCTGCAACCTTTATTGCCTGGCAGACAATAAACCTACAATAAAAATATCAATAAAAGACAACCTCACTGTTCAGATGTCAAAAATCTGATGTTTTACCAGATCAGATCAGATCTGTTTTTGAACAGCACGGAATCACATAAACATTCAGTCTGTAAAGTCAGATTAGAATAGCACACAATACTGTATGTAACGTCATAGGAAGTGTGCAGTGTGCAGTATTGTGTCTGAATTCACTGATTTTCTCACACTTCTGCTTTGTAAATTGAACGTGCATTTGTTTCATAGTGTTATATAGTGACATAGATCTGATCAGAGAAATCTTTCTGTTATGACAGCTACACTCACACTCTTTTAGCATCATGCTTACAGCAAACAATGTAGATAACACTTAATATGAACACAATATCTGAACCAACAGAAAATATTAATTACATGCTAAAAGCCTGATAGACAAGACAGGCAAAAAAAAAAAAAGCTATGGTTCACGCGTTTCTTTTTGCTGTGAAATATTTACTGACTTAAAAGTTAACTTTTATATTTTAAGATGAACACTTACTGGACTGAAGCACCTTACATTTGATGTCAGTATGTTATACTGTTATAAAGATCTCATTGAGTTACATTACAAGCGGTCACAATTTCATCTACTTTCTGGCCATATAAATATCAGCATCTGCAGCAAATTGCATATTTTTTTTTTTTTTGCATATTCAGTTTGTGCGTCTGAATAAAAGTCTGAGCTCCATATTCTCACTATATAATATATGTATATGTACACATGGAAAATATATATATAAAAATTAGATTTTTCTTATGTCAGGCATTATAGGGTTAACAGTCTCATTCAGCCACATTAATGTTATCTGCATATTGTGTTACATTTCACTCATTATTGTCCATGTGAAGAATCCTACATCTCTGTGGATGTTTCTAAAGCGTCCACATAATCCGCTTAGGCCTTTTTTTAGGTTGGTTTCTTCGTTAGTGTGCATTAGCTGAGAAATTATACCTGCACGAGTGAGGACAGGCGAGACAGTTACTTGGAAGCGGGGTCTCTTTGTGGGAGTTATTTTAGGACCCAGGCAAATTTTATCCTACAGTAATTGTGTTACGGGTATTGTCTTCTGAAGAAAGACTGAGAACAGTAAGTGAGTTTGAAAATCCGGGGTATTAAAATGTGCTCTCGGCATAGCGTTGCCATCCATCAGCCGGTAGGACACACACACACACACACACACACATACACACACAATCAGTTTTAGCGAGAAACTCCGTAACCTAATTACAGTGAGTCAGCTCATCGTGTCCCTATGAAAACCCAGCGCTCATCAGCTGATGAAAGTCATATTTCAGTATTACGGCGTCGCACAACCTCACAACTATTCAAATGAATTCCTCTCAAGGCTTGTCTTGTGTTTCGGAGCGCTGCACCTATGATACAACATGTGCTTTCATAACTCTATATCTGTGTGATCATCAAAGCCGGTCGCTAGCGTTCTCGGAGGCTCTTCCCCGCCGCTAATCAAAGCCCGGGCAGAGCTTTAGCACACCATCCAGCTTTTGCACAAATAAAATATGTAAGATGAAAGATTATTTATTATTCACATCTGTTCTGTTCTGTTCTGCCCCTGCTAAATCTTCAAAAGTGATGTCATTTCAGATGTGCCTTTGTCTTTCGGATGCAGTGATGATGAGGAGGAGGAAGTGACATCATCAGGACTGACTGACTGACTCAGAGTTCAAACATTTCAGGCCCTATAATGTAAGACTTCTGCTTCTCATCCTGACAGGACTGCTCATATTTCAGCACATGTGTGTTAGATGGACTGATGAAAGTGTGAAGCTAGAAAGCTCCTGCTCATGTCAAGTCAAGTCATCTTCATTTATATAGCGCTTTTAACAATGTAGATTGTTTCTTTACAGAGATAAACGGATAATTTAAGGTAACAGATTGTTTTGGCTTTATAGCGGTTCTTGAATAATGTTATTTTCCAGCTAAAGTTAGTTTTGATTGATTCACGTCCGTCGCAACGATCATTAGTTATTAAATTAGAGACCGCTAAGACGACACCATTCTCTCTACACACACTTTAAACTCGAACCTGTGAGAAACGCTGATGACGCTCACGTGCGCATCAAGAATTAATTCTATAGTTATGCACATTTGAATATATGTGTGCAGGTTTGTAATTCACTACAAATCAAGCCTAAAACTACTTGTCTGGCCTTAAAAATTTTATACAGAATTTTATCAGTTCGATGAGCTTGACGGATTTCACCCCCAAAATCAAAATTAAGGCTTATTTTTGAGACCACCTTCATTCATTCATACTTATTTTATTTTAAAGACCATCATTTATTAATATTATTTTCATGACTGTTAAGCAATTACGCAAACCATTCCACATTAAGTTAAAGACCATATTTTATGCATCATGCCTGTGTTTGTTGTAGTATTCTGATTTAAATGAAAATAATATTAAATATAATATTAAAATATTTTATGTAAATGTACCTAAATTGAATATAAAAATTGCTTTTATACAGTAAAAACATTGTTTTATAGTAATGATAAAATAATAACTAACTTAAATACTAATTACTAAGTAATCTTAAACATGATAGATTAAGTTTATATTAAGTTAACTGTCACATTTTAGATATAATCTTTGTATTTGTGTTCTGATTCAAATCAAAATATATATATTAAATGTAATTATTTTCACATAAAAATAGCTTTTATTGTATTATCATATATATTGTATATTATATTCTTCTTCTTATTATTATTATGTGAATTTAATGAGAATTACCATGTATACATTACAAGAAGTTTAAAATATGCTACTGCATTATGGTAATGAGAGGAAATATATGCATAATCCTCATGAAAATCTCACAATGACAAAAAATCGTAATGGTTCCTAAAAGAAGCTTCCTTTTCTTAAAAAAATGTCTATTGATATTTTCAGGTGAGATGTGAATTGGAAGTGTTCTTGACAGGTTTCATGTGGTTCACTCTCTCAGCTCGAGCGACAAAATGTTGACTCAGTTTTAGGAGTTGGCGACATACAGCGTCATTCCAGAGACAAACGCGGAGGCTGACGCTCCGATCTTATAAATCTCCCTATGCGTCATGGGTTGAGTTTGGGGCCGTGCATTTATTCAGCCGAGGCATAAATGAGAGAGAGACCGATGGAAAGATGAACAATGCTTGGAATCCATCTCATGATTTCACGTCCTCTATTACATTTTTGGCCAATGCCGATCTTTCCCACAATTCCCTCATGCTGCAGTGATGGATACAGTAGCTAACGCTGCAGATCGTGTTTCCATCCCACACTCAGGAGGAGGCGTGGCCTCACTGTGCGCCGCCTCTGATTGGCGGATGAGGGATTGACGCTCATAAAAAAGAGGAAGGTGCTTGCACTGTGCCTTTTTGACGCATTCCTGGTGTTTATGAAAACATGTCTGCCAGGCGGGGGGAAAACCTGAAAGTCCACAGTCATCTCGGGCCCCGGGCCCCTCACTTCCCCCAGGGCTCGGCTGTGTGAAAGCAGACTTTTGTGCTCCGGTCCCCATTCCCTCTGCTGAGGTGGACTTCCACTGTTTTTCCTGGCAGCCCTTGAACAAACACACACCAAATTACGTCGCAAGCAAGCCCCCTGTGTCAAACACATGACAAATCGTTTCATTTGGCATTATTGGGGAAAGTTAACAAGCATTCTGCGGAGACTGAACCAGGGGAAGTGTTTTAAGACGTTATAGGGTGAGGATGATGTGACAGCAGAGCTAGTTAGTGTGTAGCCAGAGTGTTTTTAACATCCTTTTATTAAACTGGGCTGGAGAGATACAGAATGTTAGATTTATACTATATCCACACATTTTGTGCTGGTTGCTAGGGTTCTTTAGGTGGTTACTAGGTGCCTTCAATTTAAGTCTATATTTTATTTTCCACCAGGCAATGATGATTATATAAAATAAATAGATGTATTTAAAATAGATGTAAGATAAATAAATAAATAAAGTCTGCTAAATTAGAAAATTACTAACTTTAATATTAACTTTTATGTTTAACTTTACTTGAAAAGTAATGCTTGTCACACGTTTCATTTCATGGATGGAGAGAGAGAGAGAGAGAGAGAGAGATAGATAGATAGATAGATAGATAGATAGATAGATAGATAGATAGATAGATAGATAGATAGATAGATAGATAGATAGATAGATAGATAGATAGATAGATAGATAGATAGATAGATAGATGTCAGAGACACAGGCCTGTGCTGTTTAAAGCACATATGTAGAGCTCATGATGCTAAAGCGATTCAGTGTGTGTGTGTGTGTGTGTGTGTGTGTGTGTGTGTGTGTGTGTCGAGGGGGAGTGTGTTTATGAGTTGCTGGACTGATTAAGGAACGGCCCGTTTTAATTGAAGCGGTTTTGCTCTCCTGCTTCCAAAAACAGCGCAGACACACATTCCTGTCGCGAGCCTCGTCCTCAACATCAAAGCCCAACCACCAACCACGCGGGCTATTAGCATACACTCTGAAATCAACCGCTCACCTGCTTCAACGCCCAAATTGAGCACGTATTCATCCAGCACTTGAGCCGAGTGTATATATTGAGCCTGAGTGTTTGCCAGTTGCACAGATTCTCTTCGAACCTCATAAATAATTGAAGCTCGATGATAAAGAGCTTGATGCTCGTGTTTGTCCTCAGTTACACTCGTGTGGGTCAGTGCACACTTCACACGGTCAGTCTTTGCCGTGTTTCGAGCAGCTGTTGTGAGTCGTCGGATGCCGGGGTTAAAGGTCACGTGACCCTGTGCTTCATAACCGCTCCAGTGCTTTCTCCCAGAGGTCAGTTATGAGGGCACCGTAGAAAATGCGCTATGTATTGACCCTCTGTTAAACATTGTTGTGATGGTGAATCACTGTAATTGGGTGAATTAAAAAGCATGCACTTGTATTTACAGGAGGCTTTTTGCTTTTGCACCGTTCTAGAACAGGCTGTTCTTCCAAGAAATGCAAATTCTTGGCCCAGCAGAGAGTCTCTGAGCGTAGCTTTCGGGTCATATAGGATCATTTGCACCAAAACATGTCAAACTCTGGTCTCTACGCAACAATTAAACTAAACATTCAGTTTAGCTGTAAAATCTGATGCTAATGAGGTTCCTGAAATATTGAAGACAGAAGATGGAGTATGTTTGCATTTAGATTTCATGACATTAACCAATCACGCTCAGTTTGCAAAGCAATGTCAGTTCGGGAATGGTTGTACGGTAAATACTACCAGAAATGTATAGACTTTGTCAAAAGTACAAAGTAATGATTCATTTCTCAGACACAGACAATACAGTTGTGCTCGTGGATATAAGATTTAATGTCAATAACCTCCTGAATCAAGGGGTTTGTTTGAACGTCACTCTCTCTTGTCCGTCTCCGTCTCATATTGACACGTTTTTTTGTCAAACTGAATCTTTACATCTTAAGACCAGGTGTTAACAGGGCCTTTGTGACGTCCACACTGTTATTGAGATGAATAATGGCACGATTGCCTTCTTTGTTTCATAACTGATGAAGTTTTTAACACTGACAGTTATTGAACTGAACTGAATCAACATTGAACTCATAATAATGACACTATGGAGCTGCTTTAGTTTAGTTACAAGTAGTTTTGTAATTAAATAAATGCCACTTGACTTTGAAATCGATCTCTTGTGACGTTATGAATTGCTTTTAGCGGATCTTCTCGCTAAAGGAAGCTCCATGACATCAGAGCGTGTGATGTACTTCCTGTTTCAATCGAACATTAAACAAGCAAATAACGGCATGCTTGACCAACACAATGTTTCAAATGTCTTGTGTTAATGTTCAGACTGCTAAAAACCCAGGCCCGTGCGGTGACTGTATCCCACAATTGCTTCTCAGCGTTCCCCGAGGACGGCTCTCTGCATACTGAACGTTCTCCGCTCACGGGAGTGTGCCTGAGAACAGCGAGCGGGGCTGGAGGTGAAATGATGCTTTTATACGCGTCGTCTTGTGCCAAGCCGGGGTTTATGCTAGAGCTGATGTACTAGGAGGGAAAATTGAATCTTCTCCCAGACTTAATCCTCAATCGCTCCTCCTGTAATGCGTTTTGGACTCACACGTTCGGTTCCCCCACAGTTTCACGGAAGGCAAGGTTATATTTCAGCTTTTTCTATGGCCAGCGCTGAACCCAGAGTGTCGGATTATTTATCACAAGGCGGGCGAGATGTTTCAGACAGGCGGTGGAAACAGTTTTAAAATCTTTCGGGACTTGCAAATAGATTTAAGTGTAAACACCTCGATGTCTGGTCGGCGACTGCATACAATTATTCTTTTCTCATGTATAACTTTGGCTTGAGTGAGTCTCCGGTGGAACTGAATGTTCAAGATCGTCGTACACTGAGAAAGCTCAAAACAACCTTAGGATTTGCACATTAATGCATTTGAGAGATCAATCTGGATTCATTAGAGGGAGGAAAATGTTCAATATGTGATCATTTTACATTATAACATAGAAAATGTAGTGCCCTTTAGTGGCAAACCTGGGAATAGCATCAGCATTTAAAGTGGACTTTGGCAAAGTCTTTATTTTCACATTTTCACACAAACTAAGAATATTTAGTGGTTTACAGATGAAGCTGTGTGTCCTTCTCGGCTTTCTGCATTTTAAAACCAGTTAAGCTCCTTTTTAAACTTCCATGAGCTTTTCCTTCGCCATGTCTCCCTCTTATTGCATTAACCTATGATGACCTAACATCATAATACAGGATTTATGCATTTGTTTTGACAGGGGCGTATTCGCTCGTTCTCTCCCTGATGCACGTCTTGCTCCCTTATCCTCAGAAACGTTCCCGCTTAGGATCTTTCCCTGCAATTTTTATCCTTATCTTTATTTTGCTGTTCGGAGGACATGACGCAAGGACTTAATATTAGTTGGCCCTCGACTGACCCAGGAACCGAGACCGGAAGAGACTGTTGCCTCTGCAGCTTTCCAAACAAGCACTCCCACATTCCCTGCAGCCGCTCCTCAGCAGGGGGAGGTCGGGAAACTGAGACCGTCACGATGGGATGTGGACATCCATCAGCCTGCCAGCTTCTGCCCAGCCAACAGAGATGCTCCATAGAAACCGCTTTTCTTCCTCCTGTCCTGGGAATTCTGCCCACTCTCCCGGCTGCCTGTGTGAATGGTAACCAGATTGGGGCTGTCAACGTTCATATGAGTTTTGTTTGATCTCCCTCATGCAACGATAGGAAATCATGTGTAGCCTACCAGTGAATGTTAACTCCAATATTACAGGAAAATCAGTCGGCAAGAACTAATTGCCAAGAAAACCAAATGATCGTCATGTGATTTGTGTTTGATCTCGATCGGCCATTGACTGGGAAAACTGTTAATGAACTGGTAACAGAAAATCAGAATCAAAAACAAGAAAGTGAGACGGATTCTGATAAACATCCAAAAATATGAAATATTTTCATATTTAGGACTAATAAATGAAGTTTTGTGTGGAAAAATACATAAAGAAAGCAGGAAAACTAAAGTGACTTTTATGAATTTAGTTTGATATCGCAAGGAATCATGATCATGATGAATATGCAAATTTTACTGTAAAAGAAAAATAAGTCTGAAAGAACCAATACCAAAGAAAGAAAGACAAATGGTGATGTAAAATCAGATAAACCCCAAAATCTAAATCATTTTTCATATCTGGGGGTAATAAATGAAGCTTTTTGTTTTTCTAGAAACACACAAATCTTAATTAAATCTGCTAAAATATTAAAGTTATAGGAAAGTCACTCAATAAAACTAAATGTCAAGAAAAGCCTGAAAGCCAGAGTGATTTGTTTGATATCGCAGGGAATTGTGGTTACTAGTTAACGTTAATGAACTATAAAATTTTACTTTAAGAGGAAAATCAGTCAGAAAGCAAGAAAAGAAATCACACGTGATCTAAAAATGTGCTTTGCGTGGTAAATTAACTGTTTAAAGTCCAAAACAGCCCCTAACTGTATTTTAAAGTCATGCGCAATTTCACTTTTTATGGAGCAAATAAAAATAAAATAAAGTTGATTAAGTTTTTATAGGTCTGTTTAATAAAATAAATGTAGAATATATATTTTTTGAAGTGTGATGTAGGTGAGTTGTAAAAGTGCACATGGGTGCGAGCAGCTGGAATCAATAAATCAGCTGACTGATGCTTTAGATTGGGTCTGATCAGGATAATCGTTTGGCTGTTGATACGGAGCGCAGCTCGCGCGCTGTGTTAAGGACCGCCTCGCGGGCGACGGGACACTGGCCAATATTATCCAAAAGTCAAGGAAATCTTTCTGCCGCGAGAGTTTCCACGCGTGAAAATGATCCAAGAGGTGGAATAATCCAGCGAGATACGAGGGCACGAGAGAAAAACAAAGAAAGGAAGCGCGAGGGAGGGAGATCACTGGTGATGATGATGATGATGATGATGGTGGTGGCCTAGAAACACCAGGAGTTATTCCTCGTTCTGCTCGACTGGATCTTAAGACGATGGGGGATTTTACGCATTGCAAAGAAAAGGGGCTCGCTTTCCTCCTCCGCGCACCCCGACATTACTTTTGACTTGTGTTTTCACGCGAGGATGCGTTGAATGCGAACTCGTGGCAGTCCGCCGTTGGAAAGTCACTCACACACTCACTCACTCACTCACGTGAAAAGGAACAGCGGCTCTGCGCATTAATGCGTGTGTGCGCGAGCGCGTACGCGTGCTCTCCCGTGACCGATGGCACTGGAATCCGTGCGCAACGGCTATGTGCGCACTTGTGTCACTCCCGTGGAGCAGGACTGCTGGCACTCGTGCTTGCGGAGCCGTAGGAGCCTCTCCTCGGCCGTGTGTGTAGCCTCGCTGTCCGTGCTCCTTGCGCTGCTCGCTCATCAGTCCGCGGACTGGGACGCGGAGCGCGCACACGCGCACTCGGGATCTCCGGCGCTGCACTTGGTGACGCTCGTGGAGCTCGTGTGGCAGTTGCTCTCGCCCGTCTTCACGCTCGTGTGTGCCTTCTTCTGGGTGGGTGTGTATCTGCTCCGCTGCGGGGTGCTCATCCGTACGGCCGTGTTCCTGCTCACCGTGTGCCATCTGGGCGAAGCGGCGGCGCAGTCTCTGCTGGATGCGCATCAGCTCTACTCGTTCACGGCCACCGCGCTGGTGCTGCTCGCCTGCCTGGCCAGCGGGGCGCTCATGGTGGTGCGGCTGGGTCAGGGCATCTCCGTGCTCCTCTTCATCAGCATCATCAGGACCGTGTCGCTGCTGTCGCTGCAGAAAGTGCGCGCCAGTTGGAGACCCTACCTGGCGTACCTGTTAGGGGTGCTGGGGGTCCTGCTGGCGAGGTATGCGGACAGACTGCTGCCGGAGCAGGGCGCATCACACCGGGAGGGATCGAGGGGAGATATTCCGGTATTTAAGAGGCGCAGGAGGTCCAGCTCCGTAGTCTCGTCAGACATGGCACATCACGGCCAGTCCAGGAGCAAATCTCACAGGAGGACGTCTCTGCCCTGTCTGCAGAGAGACCAGGTACACTTATTGCTGCTGCTTTTGATCACAAATACATACGATTCGGAATTAGTACAGTCATTTCTTTAGAAGTACTTGCGCAGCTTGCTTACTGTATTGCTCATGAATTGAGAGCTCATATTGTTGTTATTAATCACAGCAACAACAATAGCACCAATAATAACCGGGATGATGTATTTTTAGGCTGTATGTGATTACTTACTTCTGAAATAGGAAATTAAGAGGTCGTTTTAACAACACGAATATCTTATTGTTGCTATTCATCATGAAAATTATAAAAAAAATTATTAGGTCACACTTTACCTTAGTGTTTATTTGGATAAATAATAGTAATGCTAATAAACTGCACGCACTTACTGTTGTTGCTGTTGCCTCTTATCATCACATTATGATCATAAAATATAAAGATGAGTTTTTTGGGGGGAGGAATATTTCTGTCGGTTGTGTTTTTCCACTCTTTGTTTGTCCTGACACTTTGGAGCACTTTGGCATAATTTCAGCAGAACCTGCAGGAAAAGCTCATAGCTAAAGGAGTGAACTTTGACCTCTTGTACACTATTAGGTGTGTTTTTGATTCTTCAGCTGTTATATTTGAGCATGTTTGATCTAAACAAAAATATTACAGAAGTGGCGTGCATGTGGACAACAGTTGAGGTTTTGTGCTCTGCACAACCAAATTGCAAAAGCATGCAGAAGGTTATTTGATGTGAATGTTTATGCATTTGTGCATATTTGTGGTATTTTTTCTATATACACACACAAGTACAGAAGACTGGCGATTTGGCTTGTCAACGGGGACGTCATTGTATATGGCCAGTTGTAAATATCTTCAGCAATGTAGTATTTTAAAAGAACACAACATTAGTCACATTATTTCTTTACATTTTTGATCATCAAATGTTTGTATTTTGAGAAAAAAAATATATAATTATTTATATTGTTTAATTATTTTATGTATAATGATTACATATACATGTAATATATTAGAATTATATTAAATAAATAAAAAATCCAATGTATTATACATTGTAAGCACAAAGTCTACTGTACACTAGTAATGCTTAGACTGATGATTGGCAAAGTGCACAAAATATTGAGCTGAAAAATTCTAATTATTGATAAAGATATCTCAAAGTCTAAATAATTGGCTATTGTTACGCATGGTGTTAAACTAAACTGTTAAATCAAGTTGAAGAATTACTGCAGTGTGTAAATATTGTTTTCACACTTGCCCGTCTTTGTGTGCTGTTTACTGCTCATGCATGTGGAAATATGCAGTAAGATAAGCTGCCATTTAAAGGTTGGCATTAAATCCTGAAGTGAATGTAAATGGAGATGAATTGATTTTTTAATGAATTTAATTTGAAGGTCTCTAAGCGGTTTAGCTTTGCTGGGACGTCACAGAGAAGTTGGTCTTTTTGCTGCTCTCGGTCTGTGAGGATTGAGTTTGCACCCTCTAGTGGCCGCATTATTCATGCATTTGCAATGGGAACCTTAAAAGGAAGAACAATTGTGATGAATCAATACATTGTCGTTGCATTACTTCTGGCATATTTGCTTTGTGTGTGAAATGGAAAAGAACACTGACCCCTGAGTGTGTTTTCCATGTTCTGTATAACACACACACACACACACACCTGGTGCACATGTGTGATGTCTGCAGTGATATTAGTTGGTATAAAGGTTTATGTGTAGTTGTTTTATCTGTGTGGTCTGGCTGTGTAAACATACCAGTGTGTGACCCCTGCACCGTTCACGTCTGCTCCGACAATAACCTGTGTGTCTCAATAGGCCACACACAACAGCTCGAGTGCACACATGAAGACGTCGCTCTTCTGAGCTTTAAGTGTGGATCAAAGTCTGCTCCGCGTGTTTTGTTGGTCTGAAAACGCTTCTGGTACAGGGTGTGCACGTGATCATGTATTGATGATGTATAATTTGCATATTGCACGCTCCTGTGTGTATATTCTAGTGTAACACAACTGCTAGTGTCTGTATAAATCCCAATCTTGTAATGCATCTGCAGACAAATGCCAGTTTGTGAAGTTTTCTTGGTAAATCCAAAGGGACAAACATGCGTCTTCTCCTCCTGAGTCATAACCGAGCTACACGATGACAGTTCAGAGCAGCTCACATTTAATAAGTGTTTGTGTTTCGCAAAGCACCAAGGTCATGAGTTTGATTCCCAAGAGAATGCATGAATTTATCAAATGCAACATAAGTCACTTTCGATTAAAGAGAAAATGTTACACTTGACTTCGATAGTCTTTAGACCTCCTACATGTCCATTAACTCTCATTAGATATTACTACACTGTTCGGGTTAGTATAATTTGACATTTACTTGCAAAGTTACTGTACTTATAGTTATAGTCAATAAAACGTCTGTGGAAGAGCATCAAAATAAAGTGTTCTCAGATATTAAGCAGACATGTCTACTAATACTCTAATGACTGCTAGTTGACATGTAGTTGCAAAGGTACTTATAGTTAGAAGTCCACTTTAGATACTCTACTAACTGCCAAATTTGTATAAAAAGCACATTTATTCATTTAGCTTTTATAGTTAATTCCCTGGAAATCGAACCCATGAGCTTGGCGTTGCAAGCATTCCTACTATTTGAGCTACAGAACAGCCAAAAAAACTATTGAGAACCAAATGCAATCTCTCATTCGTACCGAGCGTCCAGTAAATGTTTAATTTGGGGAGGTTGGTTATCGGCTCGTATCACCCATGCTGCCCAGCGAGGTAAACAGGAAGTGATCTCAGAGTCGCTGTGACCATTATCCCACTCAGCAGAGCACATGCCCTGGGCGCTTTCAGTGACTTAAAATCATTCCCGTTATGAACATCGCTGTGTGACGTGAGTTACGTAACGTTCTTCAAATGAACTGAATCTCTGAATTAGTCTTCCTTCACTCACGTGTTGTGGCCTTTCTATAGACTTGACTAACCTCATGTGTTCAATGATACATAGAAAGATGCCGTTTCGGACCTTACAGTTGAAACTATTACTTGTAGTTAACTAGTGCCCCTAGATGAGCGTACCCCATTTAAAAGATAATGTGTCTCATCTTGAGTGTTTCTGGGTGGTAAACTGAGCCGTACCTCGCTGCATTCGCCTGCGTTTAAGCGCAGGTCTCCAGAGGACGTGTTCGTGGAAAACCCCCGTTTAATGACAAGAGTTGTCGTTTGAACTCAAACACCTCACCGCATGGAGTCTTTAGAAGCCTTTAGCGGGTCACTGAGTTGCGATTAGCCCAGGGCTGCCTGGAAAAGCTGTTCGCCGTGAGCCGGAGCCTCTGGGCAAAGCAGAGAGTATTTAAATCTTCTCTTAAAGGGGAAGTGTGTCCTTTTTAATGTTAAAGTACTTTCTCCTGTCCCAGTTTAATGTGCACAGAGAAGTATAATCAAGGTTCAACGTGTACTAAAACAAGCTGTGTGAATCTAAAGATTTTGATTTTTTTGTTTTTTTTTAGAATTTTTCTTAAAAAAAAAATTATTATATTTTTTTTCAATTTCAACGTTTTGAAATCTGTCAAGACAGGGATTACATAGCATGTTGACTACAATCTGGGCTGATTTATGGCAGACTTGAATATGAAAGGCCAACAGGTTTTTGTCTTAAAGTGTGAATTAGGTTCCATGTGTAGTTGACGTCTGAATGAATGTAAACACTGGCTCTGCAGCGCTTCAAAAACATTGCTCTGTTTGTTTGAGTGCCGTCATCTTTAGGCATGTCGGGTGAAGAAATAATCATTTGCAACCCATTTTTTTACTTCAGTAAAATGGTATTTTGGAGTAGAATATTCAGTGAGGGAAAAAAATTGTATAGGGAAGAGATCAATCCAAAATACCATTTTACTAAAGTAAAATGGGTTGCAAAATACCCTTTTCACAGAATATGACGACACATTTCCTCAGTTATTAACATCACACATCTGCCTATTTATTATAATAATAAAAAAAATTAAATACTTTACTGAAAGCCTTTATGTATGCACTATAAAAGTATTTTAATGCATTAATTATGCCTTGTAATGCATCTTATAAGGCATTGTAAATTATCATGAATAATTGTATTCACAGTTATAATTTCATTGAACATACTTTTTGAAAGTATAATGCATTAAAACACAATGACAATTTCAGATGTAACCAGCAATCTGCAAATATCATAATGCATTTTAACTTTGCAGTTAAGTATTGTTAAAATTATTTATGAAAAGATGCAATGCATTATAACATACATTGTGTATTAAACATAAATGCATTATGCCTCTTTTATGCTTTTTCAGATATTTCCTTCTATATAGTGTGTAATAAAGCTGTTTGTGAATGTAAAAGGTTTGCATAGTTTTAAAGATCAAAGTGCAGATGAAAGTTATTATCTGCAAAAGAAAGAACCGATTCTGAACGGCTGAAACGAGTCGTCAGTAATTCCAACGCATTCTCATCCTTGGGCGTCATATACTGACGCTTTTGACAAATCGTCTACATCCAACGCACATGGCACCCTTTAGCGTCAATATGAGACGCACAGAGCTTTGTTCGGTTATGGTTGGGTTTAGGTCTGGGGTAGGGTTAGGGTTAGACCGCTAGGAGGCGCCTTCTGGCCCATATCTATCTGCGTCTCATATTGAACCTAAAGGGTGCCATGTGCGTTGGATGTAGACGATTTGTCAAAAGCGTCAGTATATGACACCTTGGGATGAGATCGGGCTGGTAATTCCAGTCGTACTTCCTGTTACATGCCTAACAATGTAACAAATCTGCAGAGTGGTCTTCATTGGCTGCCCACGAGCAACGTCTACTTTGACTCTCAAACACTGTATTTGTAGCTGAGGCCTGAGTTTGGTTTGTGATGTTCATGCTGAGAAGATTCTGTTTTCTGCGCTGCAAAATACAAATTCTCTTTGCATCTTTTCTAAAGGATGAGGACTCGCTCTGGGATTGATACGGGAAAACCGACACCATTGTTGCTGTTCGTATCACTGTGTATCAAGTGCTGAGGAAGATCTAGAGCTGAAATTCAGATAAAGTAATAAAGGTGTTTCATTTCCATCACACACACTCAGCGGTAAACCAATCACAAGAGACTGGGACATCTGACCAATCAGAGCAGAGTAGACCAATCACAACAGACTGGGCCATCTGACCAATCAGAGCAGAGTAGACCAATCACAACAGACTGGGCCATCTGACCAATCAGAGCAGAGTAGACCAATCACAACAGGGTCTTCTGACCAATCAGAGCAGAGTTGACCAATCACAACAGGGTCTTCTGACCAATCAGAGCAGAGTAGACCAACCACAACAGATCGGGCCTTCTGACCAATAAGAACAGAGAAAGCTCTCAAAAAGGCGGGGTTTAGAGAGACTGAATGTTTGATTTGAAGCGTTTCAGACGCTGTGAGAAAAGTGGTGATGCTACAATGTATATTACGAGATCATTAAAGTGTTTTTTTGGATGCACATAAACCTATTGGATGAGACTCTTAAACAAAATTAGGAACCTGTAAGATAAGGGGCAGTTTAAGTAAAGTGTTAACATGTTTTCTTGGCATTAAATGACAGAAAACTGGTTAATGCTGCTGTGTTAGTGTTTCATATTCAACGGCTAAGGCAAAAAAAAAATCTATATTTTTCTCTTCTGACCAACATAATAATTCTCTTGATTCCATAATTTTGTATCCAACTGTTACGACTTCCACTTCTGAGAACCCCGGAAATGTGCAAAAATATGCAGTGAATGAATTTAAGAAAGTACAAAAGGTCAATCAAAATGACTTAAAAAGAGAAAGAGTTTGACGCTTTTGTCACATCTCTTCTCCAGATGATTAAATGAAAGGTCCTCCCCTCTTGCTGTTCCTCCCCACAACTAGAAAAACAGTGGCATTTTTAGTGGCCTGAGAAATTAAGATGTTTCTGTTTCTTTTGTGATGGAGGAGAGGATAATGTATTAGATTTCTGGAGGAGAAGAAAAGGGTGTGCGAGGAGCTATTTGAGGGATGACGCAAATGGAGATCCATAGAGACCTGGAGTATGTTTCTGTGCCATGGGCCTTTTTTTCTCTCCTTTTTTTCTTCTTCCTTTCGTTAAGAGGTCCTTTTCCCAGCCTGGTGGAGATATGAGGTTAGTAGGTGGGACTTTTCTGTCTGCCAGGATTGATAATAAACCTCAGCTCAATGAGATCTGAGAAAGCAGCCGATGTGCCCTGGAGGTAATGGTTTCCTGTCTGAAGTGGACCGTGCTTCATTCCTCGCGGTTCTGCCCTTACCTGCAGAAGCTGAGAGATTTTTAATCTACACCAGAGCACTCGACACGCTGAGGGTTGTTTTCCTTCCTGCAGTGTACGGTTCTTCGCTCGCTCTCACTGTAATTGGTCCGGTCTGCGTCGCTGCGGCAGACAGAGGGATCTTTGACGTCGACTCGCTGTATTTTGCTTGTAAGAGGCCTCGCGTCCAGTCGGACCGTGCCAGGCCAGGAATGTGTAGCCTCAGCTGTCTTGCCTGAGCGGGCGGCTGCCAAAAACCTCATCCATTTTAAAAATGCTAGCAGTTTGACTCTTTCCAAACAACCTAGAAGGAACTGGACAAGCAGGTTTGCTTACAGAGGACTATCTGAACCAGGTGCGCTAACTGACGGAGCAAAGAAAACAAAATGACATTAGCTGTTCTACATATGCCAATCTAAAAATGAACTGCAGAAACCTCCAGCTGCCGTAAAAGCGTGTCTTGAGAATAAAGGCTGTTCAAAGGCTTCTGGAAATTGAAGATTTGGAGACCAAGTCGCTCATATACGAGATGCCCAGAAGTGAGGTCGCCTCAGTAAGCGACGGTTGCACTTCACTTCTTTGCAGACTAGGACTGTGCTGTGAATATATTTCCCCTTATTTTGCTGGTGATTATAAATCAAAGCGACGTTGTGACGTCTAAACATGGCAAAAATGGCATTACATTTAAATCAAACTGAGAATCAAAGTATCAGTGAATCAATTCAGAATTTTGATTCAGTGATTTGAACTACAATTTTTTTTTATGCTAATTAGATCCTAATTAGCTGACCCAGTTAACTACACTCTAAAAAAATGCTGGGTTGTTTTAACCCAAATTTGGGTCAAATATGGACGAACCCAACCGTCGGGTTAACATTTTTTAATTAAAAATGTAACCCAACGACTGGGTTTGTCCATATTTTACCCAAAATTTGGGATGAAACAACCCAGCATTTTTTAGAGTGTATTTAAAGATTTTACATCTATTTAACAACAAGGGTTCCTCAGATTTTTTTGAAGGGGATTTTAAACATTTAAAAGAAAATACCACAAAATTTGGTAGTATAAACTGAATATGGCCTTAATATTTTTATTAATACCACTCTAAGAAATGCTGGGTTGTTTCAACCCAATTTTGGGTCAAATATAGACAAACCCCAAACGTTGGGTTAAAAATGTAATTTAAAAATTTAACCCAACGGCTGGGTTTGTCCACATTTGACCCAAAATTGGGTTGAAACAACCCAGCATTTTTTAGAGTGTAGTCTATCAGTGAATTGATTCAAAATGATGATTCAATGATTTGTTTGCTTCAGCAATCAGCCCAACATCTGTTCTCGTTCCAGTCAGAAGCCGTTTCACTCGGATATATGTCACAACAAGGAAGAAAATACCATCTCAACTTCTGTTTCATGCTGACTTTAAACAAATACATGTACATAACATTTATATTAATACATATAAAATATATAAATATTTGGCCATATAAATTGAATTGGGCTGAGTGCACACTCATTAGTGTTTTCTGTCACACATATTTGATGTCCCCAGCCGATGGACGGCCGCTGCTGAGAGGGCTCTTGTTATTTTAACCTGTGCTGGCGGAGACCCAGCGCCCCTCTCTCTCCCATACGAGCGGCCCGCCTCAGACAAGGCCTGTCTTGTTAACTCACTCAGTGGCATGTTTTAGTTTCGAAAATATGGATGGCAGATGGTGAAGTTTCTGAGTCGAGCCAGTCAGTGACAAAAACACCGTCTGTACATCTGTCTGTTTGTCAGACCGTCTCTCTCTCTCTCACTCGGTTTACGCTTTTGAGGGACGGTTTTCTTTTTCTAAGTATATTTGAATTAGGGAAGCATATTTGCCCTGGAGAGTTTATAGAACATTTGCTCAAAAAGACAAACAAAGTGCTTAAAAAAATGCATCCTGATTATCGATAATTGGGTTTATTTGTGCTAATGCTGTCCATTTAATTTTGTGCAATTTATTTATTTAACAATTTTTCATTCTTTTATACACTCTAAAAAATGCTGGGTTGTTTCAACCCAATTTTGGGTAAAATATGGACAAACCCAGCCGTTGGGTTAAATTTTTACATTACATTTTTAATCCAACGTTTGGGTTTGTCCATATTTTACCCAAAATTGGGTTGAAACAACCCAGCATTTTTTAGAGTGTATTTATTTTAAATGTTTTTTAAATTGTATTTATAATTTTAAAATATTTATTCAATTATTTACTGAATAATTTTAATTTATTTGAAATATATTATGAGAATGAGGCTTTTCAAATGAATTGAGTTAATAAATAAATTATTATAATTAATTCCTTTAAATTCCTTTAATTTGAATCTATTAACAGCCCTAATTTCCTTTTATGGAAAGTGTCGCTTAATTTAACTCAATTATTTTCATAGAGGTTTTACTGACTATTTTACATAAATTTATTCTGCTCGTGTTTCACAAATATGATCATAATTTTTTTGCAATTTTTCGTTGTCTTTCTATAAAAAAATCAGTCATGCTGTTTTAGCAAAGATTAGCTTAAAAACATTCAGTGGTATCCTGTAGCATGAATGTATGACAATAATGAAACATGAAATAACCGTGTCCGTATTTGTGAGTCTCTGGGAAGCTTCTTAAATCCACCTCATTAATAGTGACTAATAACTTTATCAGTAAGGGTGGGAAACACAATTCTAGAGTTCCCTGTTATCACAGCAAACCCCTCACGTATCCTGAGGGGACTCCTGACGCAAAAAGCTTTTTGTGAGGCTTTGATAACAGCCGGCGCTACGGTTTACCACCAGCTTCTCAGAGGAAACAATGAAACGGCAGCTGGAAGATTTTAACTGCAGCCAAGACACACGCAAACTTGCTTAGTTGACATGTTACTGCAGCTTGCACCTTAGCTGTGTGTGTGTGTGTGTGTGTGTGTGTGTGTGTGTGTGTGTGTGTGTGTGTGTGTGTGTGTGTGTGTGTGTTTGGCCGATCAGATAATTGCATGCGCAATTGTGACCGCTGCAGCTGGAAGTGTTTTTCGGCCGCTTGTTAGCCGGGTTAAGCGTGTAACTGGCCTAATAACGTGAAGCCACACAGTCAAAGTTTTACCGTCAGAGCTCGCGTGAGAAATCGGCCCCTGCTTTACGTCAGGAGTTGACAGGTACCGTGAGAACGCGTGCACACTTATGCCCACCGCTGCTAGATCTGACTCTCTGACAATGGACCAGTACAAACACTGTGCTTAGATCTGTTGATCGGGTGGGGAAGGAAGGTACTCTAAAGTCAGCATGAAATAAATAAAAATGTTTAATGCATCTTATCATTAACAATTCATCCGTAATTACAAAATGCCATATTTTGTAAAAAAATTTTTGACCTCGTAATGTTTAATCAAAATGTCTTAACTGGATCTTCCGGTTAAAACAACTAACTTCGACTTCGATTTATCCCATCATTCAGTGCGCTCAAACTCCGCCCCTCCACTTTTTGAGTGCCACGCCCACATCTCAAAATCAACAACCATGACCCCATAGATACACTAGAAGTCGCCTTGGCTATACGGCAGTTCATTGGAACGAATGCATCAATAGAGCCGCCATCATGGAACAGGGGAGCCCCTCCTCTTTAATGCATCAGCGTCAACGTAGGCAAAGGTCTAACGGAAATAAAATCACCATAAATCGTCGTGAATGCGATTTTCTATTTTTTTTGGTTCGTTCCAACGCTCAGACATGAATTTATCATTGAGTCCAGAGGAGAAAAAAAACAAAAAAAAACATTCTTCCTAGTTCAGATTTCTTTCGTGTGAACATCCATACGCAGCACAAAAGTCCGGCATCATCCATGAATTCGAAGTACAGTCGGAGATAGCAGCGTTACCTAGCTACTTCCTATGACAAGACCCCTGTTCCACCCCACATTTTTCTTTTGTACAAGAAAACATCAGGGTCTGTTAGCCCCTCCCCCTCAACACCAGGGTCTGTTAGCCCCTCCCCCTCAACATCAGGGTCTGTTAGCCCCTCCCCCTCAACACCAGGGTCTGTTAGCCCCTCCCCCTCAACACCAGGGTCTGTTAGCCCCTCCCCCTCAACACCAGGGTCTGTTAGCCCCTCCCCCTCCACCATATAAGGAAAGCTTTTGACAGTTGAGTTCATGAAGTGTCCAACATTCTACACTTCCTTTTTTGTTTGTTTTTAGGCACCATCATTCTTTTTGTAATTTTCATTGTGAACAGTACTTGCTATTTATACTACAATATGGCATATAATAGTGCATAAGTACATGAATTGGGACACACCTTAAATGCTAACGTGCTACAGTGTCGTGCTACACCGCTAATTGTTGGAAACAGTAGTTTGTTACTGGAATAGCTACAGTGTTTTGTTAACCGCTAAGCTACTGGTGTGCTTCTGAAAAATGCTACCAGCATTAGCACAACCCAGTTAGTTTCTGCCCAGCAGTTTTGAGTCACAGAGAGTTTAAGGTTTCGCTTCTGTAGCAGTATTGGTATTGAATAAAAGTATTGTTTCATACTAATGTATTTGGCTTTAGCTATTTGTGGCTAGCCCAGCCAGTTTTGCTTATACTAAGTGATGTTTAGGAATACATTGAAAGACCATCGTACAAATGATTCTGTTTGTTTAACGTTTCTCCTAAGGCTTGTTTCTACTTGACATTTAACAGATAGTAAAGATATATATACTAAACACTGGAGACATTATAGCAGAAACAAAGACAACGTTGTTTTTATGTTCAATAAGTGCCATGCTTTAAAATGTTAAGCACACTTAGCGTTTGTTTATGTATGTGCGTGTGCAGATATGCACAGAATTGTTTTGTGGACTCACATGGATAAAGCCATTTATGTGTTTGCTCAGTTTGCTGTCGTGCTGCTTTAACAATTTCATTGGGAGCGATTAAAAATTATAGGGATTTTTATCCCACATCTCTTCCTGTTCTTCTCACTGGGAGGGAGAAAAGGAAAAAGCAAGAGAGAGTGTAGGACAACGAGAGAAAGAGGCCATGCTTCCTTCACAGATGTGATCCATCTGTACAGGACCTGAAAGAAACACTCATGCATTTCTTTTAGCAGAATAAGCATTGAGAATCGGACATTTCTAGGCCTGTACCGTTGACAAAACCTGTTCAGAAATGATTGCTCCATAGAAATTTCCAGAATGCACAGTGGAACCAGTGAGCATGTTCACTTATGGAAATGTAGGCATGTCTTCTGAATGATGATTCATGTATTGATGATTACAGGATCCAAAAGAGAAGGTTTCATTTTCGGTTCCCCAAAGAACCTTCATTTTATTAAGAATACTTTATTTTCAAGTATACTTTATGTAATAAGTATACTAATATCAGTGCAGTTAGCAGAAAAAGTGTGTGTGTGTGTGTGTGTGTGTGTGTGTGTGTGTGCTTGTTTGTGATTGTGTGTGTGTGTGTGTGTGTACTTGTACTTGTACAACTATCTTTGTGAGGACCAGTTTGAGTTTTAAACGATTGGAGTGAGGACAAAGAGAGTAAAGTGAGGACATTTTGGCCGGTCCTCACTTTCTGAGACCGCTTTAAAGGCCTGTTTGAGGGTCAAGACTTGGCTTTAGGGATAAGGTTATAATGAGGTTTAGGGCAGGGTTAGGGTAAGGGTTCGGGTTTGGCACTTAGTTGTGATGGTTAAGGTTAGGGTAAACTGCTAGAGATTGCATTGTGTCAATGAATGTACTCATAAAGATAGATGTAAAAGTGTGTGTGTGTGCGCGTGCGTGCATATGCGAGAGAGAGAGATGCTTTGCTAAAGCAGTGTGTGATCTGAAGCAGTGTGAAACGTGTGCTGCAGGCGATTGACCTGATGAAAGTGACCCAAACAGCAAGAGCTTCCTTGCGTGTGTGACGCCTACAGAGACGGGAATGTTCATTTTAGTGATTCATGTCATATCCGGAGTGGTTATCCTGATCCTGAAAGCCAAAAGTGTGAACTAGTTTTGTGTTTGATCTCAGCTTGGTATAGTCTTGGTACTACCGTGCAAGTTTAATACTTAGATGTTAGTTTTAGCATATAAACCACCTTTAGTGACTGGAGAGAGTGTGATTTATTTTTTATGTTTTAAGAGTTAGAAAGGATCATGTGACACTAAAGACTGGAGTAAAAATGCTGAAAATTCAGCTTTGATCACAGGAACAAATTACATTTGAAAATAGATTCAATCAGAAAACAGGTTTAAATTGTAATACTAAGTTTTTTCTATATTTTTTAGACTTCTTTCAAAACCATGAAAAAAAAATCTTACCAACCCCAAACTTTTGAACGGTAGTGTAGCAAACAGCATTAATTCATACTTCAACCTTTAATCATATTGTTCGATTTGATCTCTAGTCAGCATGATTCTCCTCATTCTTCCATACACAACATCGTCAGTTTCCGTTATATAACATTAAAGTCAGACCAGATGAGTTGAGTCCCTTTGGCGATGCCCGGCTGGCACTCACATGACATCTGGCACCTCGACGGTGGACCTCATCTGCCGTCCTGCACTTACATCTCGCCGTTACATAACGGGGCGCTTCTGCAGTGAAGGAGGTTGACCTATTGGATAAGGGTCAGTTCTGTGAGACTGATTGACTAAATGCTAAAGTCAATCGTACCAACAGAAAGATGTCCTCGTCTGTCCTGCATTAAACCACCCAGATAGACCTACACTGACCCAATCCCTGTTTAATCATGTGCATTTATATAACACTGGCCATTGTTTTTCATCATCTTTAATGACATTTCAGATCTTTTATTTTATCTTCAGAGCTCAATGTTATCAGTTCATTGTACAAATTAAAATATGATCCATTTCAATCCAAAGAAATTTACAATCAAATGCTGCATTGCTACATTAATTGTTTGTTTAATAAAGTCACAGCGACCCATGTTCAAATGAAAACAAATGAAGCTTTATTTAATATTTTCTACAAACACACTACCGTTTGGGGCCAGTATATTTATTATTATTTTAATTTTTTTCAGCAAGCATGCATTTATTTGATCAAAGGTGACAGTAAAGACATTAATCCCCGGTTTCCCAGGCAAGACTAAATTGCATGTTCGAGCGGTTTCAACTGAAAGAAACTTGCATTGACAAATCTTAAAATGTTTTATCTCAAGATGCACAACACTAATGTTTTTTTTTTCATAGACACTATTATAAGTTACTTAAATGTCCTAATTGAACTAAAGCCTAATCCTAGCTTAGTCTAAGTCCTGTCTGTGAAACCGGGCCTTAGAATGTTATAAAAGTTTCTATTCCATTTCAAATAAATGCTGTTTTTTTTAATTCATCAAAAAAATCCTGGAAAAAACATTTAAAATATATATTTACGGTACATAGAAAACAGTTATTTTAAATTGTGATCTTTTTTCACAATATTAATGTTTTATGTGTTTTTGGTCAAGCATGCCAGCCTTTGTGAGCATTTCAAAAATGGGAAGATAGTGATCAAATGACATTTTATTAAAATCATCTGTCAAGTTTATAACATATATTATATCAGAGTCATATTGGACGACCAGGGACTCGTCTCGTTTAAAATTTTTCAAATTTCTCATTTAACTGTTCATCTTTTGCCAAAATATTAGACATTTAATTTAAAATAAAATATTAAAATCAGGAATGTCAGAATCAGAATGTGTAGTTAATGTCCGTCAATACCAACACGTTGAATGGTGTTCACGAACCCGGCAAGATTTGTAGGATTGGCGTTTATTCTCTTTAGCATGCAGTGTGACGTATCTCGCCGAGTTCCCTGATTATTTCGATTCAGTTTCAGCGCGTGAAGAACAAATTTATCCTCACTTGCGTTATGTATTATGTATGTTATCGTCTCTGACAGACATGTTGAAGCCGCGAGAAGTTTGCCTCTCGTAATCACTGCCATCATGTGCACGTTATTTTCTGACAGACATCAATGTCGTGATATTTAAATGATGTGGATTTGAACAGACGGACTGTAAGGTAATTATTATTCATTTCTTTGCCGGCAAGTATTCAGTGAAGTGATTGATACCCATGAGTGTGTTACATCGATGTTTTTAGGTCTAATATTCCTACCGACAGTTTTTGACAGACGTGATAACACGCGTGAGGGATGAGCTATGTTTGATTTTTGGGTACTTTAATTCGTGGCTTAAATAAATGACATGTTACTCAGAGACTCATATGTTTGGTTAGGGTTATTAAATTAAACCAAAGCTTCCTACACCCTTTATCTAAGTCAAGCATCACTATTAATAGTGCTTAAACTTTTGCTTTGTGATTTGAATAAACCCCTAAAACTTCAACTTTGACATGTATTTGTGCTTGTGCCCCAAACATGAATGATTCCTCAAACCCTCACATGATACCGGCCTCACAGTCAGTCCCTCTCCATCTCGTCCTCGGAGGTTTGTCTCTCGACCCCAACCTGTGAAGCAGCACATCTGACATTTCAAACAAACCAGGCAGGCCGTGCGGCAGACGGACGGCTTTGTCAAATAAACAGAGCAGAGCCTGTTGGCGCTGGTTTGCGGGCTGAGCTGGAGAGCTTCTCTCAGGGTTTGGGCTGTTGATGAACAGATGTGTCCAGGTGTCCGCCGCTAATGGCTGTCACGAGACTCTGTGCAAGCACTGTCCCTGATCACAAGGGCTAATGGATTCGTCTCTGGTGTGTGTGTGTGCTGTATGTGGCTGTTATAGGCTACGTTCAGAGTAGCTCTTTTTGCACTTTAAAGTGTGTATATATTATGCATAGCATTTTATCTGACTATAACCTGCTTTATTTACTCAAATTTGTTTAATATAAAAGATCAGTGTGCTCAACTTGACCTTTCATTTCCATGTGACTATGGTCTGAAAGTAATGTCAACCAACATTTATTTTCTTTTTTCATATATATTTTTATTTTGATATTCATTTCCTTGTGTTAATCATGCAAACACGTCCATAAAGTCATGCACTTTTCTGTTTTTAGTTACGCTGTTGTCTTCACACTGCAAAAAATATTAAATCAAGATTATTTGAGATGCAAAATTACATACAATATTAAATATTGTTTTCTGTTTGAGTTTATGCTTAAAAACTAGAACAAAATATCTGCCAATGAGGTCAGAAAAATAAACCCAATTCAAAGGGAAAACAAGTTAGATAGATTCACTTAATTTTGATAAATCTTTCAGAAAGCAAGACTTAATATCTTATGCCATTGGTTCATAAGCACATGTATCTTAATTTGAGAATGTTTAGATATTTGTACTTAAAAACATGCCAAAATGCTGAGTAAGAACAATATTTTTTACAGTGCAACATCATTGGCTAAATGTTGATTTTGCGCCGTTTATGTAGTAAACATTGTCACAAGCCATGAAGCTGAAGTTCAGGACTCTTTCCAAGTAGTTAGAAAATCACTCTGAATCAAGATGATCTGTTACGAATCCTTATCCAGGAACCACATCTGGAAAGGTCGTGAAAAAGTCAAGGAATTAAGTTGTTCAACATTACATATGGCGTTTCACACACAAGTAAACAAAATATAGTTAAAAAGACAAACATCCTTTTTTAATTGCACTGCACTGCAATTAATAAATTAATATTAAATATGAATTGATTATGAACAGAAAAAAAACATTCAATATGTGATATTCCATTCTGAATATAGTTTTATAGTTGCGTCCTTTCTTTCTTTCTTTGTACTTTCTTGTAATGTTTGTTTTATCCCTTTCTCTCTAATAGAGTAATTGTGTATAAACACATACATTGGAAAATGGATTTCTCTGGAAGTGCTCATCTGTGTCACAGATGAGAGGGTGCAGTAAGTGTATGACGCTGGTTGGAGCCATTAAAGCGACACACACACACACACACACACACACGCACGCACACACACACACACACACACACCTCTGAGAGCCCCAGTGGTTCTGTTTGGCAGTGCTGGGATGCTATCATTAGTCGGGCTCTCCGGGTACATAAGGGCCTGTGTTAATGTCAGAATGGGCCGCTGGGCATGATATCCCCATTCACTCTCTGGACTGTCCATTCAGCACTAAGCACTCGCTCTCTTTCTCTCTCATCCACCACAAAGTCTCTTATTGGATTAGGTTGTTGTGGTAAGGAAGGCATTGGGTGCGTATTTTACTTAGAAACAATTCCCCTTCGTTCTAGGAAAATAACTCTTGTGGCTTGTGTGTTGGTCTTGCTGACACCCATTTTCCCTGTTTTTTATTTATTTATTTATTTATTTTACATTAAATGCACATGTGATGCATTTTAATGTGAAAAAAAAACTATAAATTGGAATAACATGTATTGAACAATCAACATTAACTCACTGCTCCTTAAAAAAAAGCCCAACAGTCCAGATTCATACTGTATGCCATAACAATTCAAAATAGCAAAAAATGCTGGTTGCACCAGCTGTGCACAAGTTACAACTTCTCCTAGTTGTGACGTAAATGGGCACTAAGTTACAACTTACAGTATGCAATACTAAAAAAAAATTAATTGCACCAATAAACTTAGTTGACATGCAACTCTTGGTAAAAACTAAATATTTACAGAAGCCTCTGGCCAGGAGGAATGGTTGGAATAAAGCAGCTGACTGATTTGAATTACATCAGTAAGCTCTTGTTGTGCCTGACAACATGCAATTCTTGTGACATTTGCATTTCACATTCTAAGAGAGAGAATATATGAGTAAATTTCTGGTAATGCATTATTAACCCGAACACCTAACAGTACTAATACTCTCAGAGTTAGTTGACATGTTGTTACAAAGTTACTTCTTGTCTACTAACCATCAAAAGTGGACTATCAAAA
>NC_136884.1:2872738-2902738 GCF_949152265.1 Phoxinus phoxinus
AGTTGACATAGTTGACATGTTGTTACAAAGTTACTTATTGTCTACTAACCATCAAAGTGGACTATCAAAATAAAGTGTAACCAAATTACTTTGCTCTTTAACACAACCCAGTGTCATTTCTTATGGGTTTTTTATCAGTTATTTTATTGCTATTAATTTCAAATACATTTTCTGAAATGTTATTTACATATAAAATACTTATTTCATTATTAAGTATGTTATTTCATGATTAATTATCATATTTCATTGAAATCATGTTTTTTTACCAAATAAGTTAGAATCAACCTTAGCGGGTTAAACTGCTTTTTCAACACAACTCCTGCTGACATATGTAAAGGCTGCTATTGGATCATTGAGTGTGAACTTCATATGCGACACACATTACTTTAAGGAGACCTTATGACATACTAGCTCTGTTCTGCCTTGAGAACAAATGGTGCAAACAAATAAAGTACAGTGTTAGTTACAAACTAGGTAGTATTTAGTGTTGGCTTTACGTTGCATTTAATGTAAGAACGTACGAACGGATGTTGCAACCGTACCTTGAACACTGTAAGGGTGAAAGAAGCAAAGAACACTAAATGCGAGTTTCTTCCGGGAACTAACACGTCACAATATTCCTCATTTAAATAATTAATATGCAGAATAAAGGGGCGGGGCCTGGTTGAGTTAGTTAGTAGTGTGTTAAAACTGGCGGTTATGGTAAGGGGCGGGACATTTCACAAACACTGACCAATCACGACACACTGCTCCAGCCGACCAATCAGAGCACAGTGTGTTTTCAAAGGAGGGGCTTCATAGAGACAGGAAGTAAACAGAGCGTTACTGACAGACTGGGAAGAGAGGAGCCGCAACATTGGATAATATGAGAGAAATAATGTGTTTTTGAACATTCAACCATGAATGTTTTCTTGCCCAAAACAAAATCAAGACTTTGCAAAGGAGCATCATAAGTCCCCTTTAAAAGCAGCTTACATCATTTCCAGACAATGTGCATGCTGCACTTTTGGCATATTTGATATTTGAATTCCTTCGTATTGAAATGTGATTTGGGGGAAGTAGGTTAAAACAGGATTTCGTCTTTCAAATCCCCTCGTCTTAGTGTGTGTGTGTGTGATGGCAAGTCCTGTGTCATGGCATTTGCATGGAAATGTTTTGTCTTCTGTTTGCTTTCTTTTATTTATTTACCCGTGCAAGCAAATCTTGTTGAAAAATATCCTTAAGTGGATGAAAATAGTGATCTTTTGTTTTTAATTGGTATCAGTACATGATATTCTCTCATTCATATGGATTTATATGATTGTCTTAGAGTGAATACTCATGTTCAAACCGGGGCCAAAAATGTGACCCCTTGTGAACATAATTCAGCGTTACAAAGCCCGTTTTCTCCTCCTGTGAAAGCACATGCGGAGTACAGATGTGTGTACATTGTCAGAGTGATGGCTACAAGAGCGCCAGTCGCTCAGAACAAGCCTCACGTGGATCACGCTGCAGTTACTGTACGTGCAGGTCTGCTTTCCCCACGAGAGCCGCACAGAAGCTGCAATCAAGGAAGTGTTCTGTAGCGCTCCGGCCCAAAACAACAGGACCTCCATTAACCTCCATAAGGTCCGTCCCAGCCGCGGTCTGTGGTCCTGCCGGCCTCGGCTCCTGGAAACATGCCTGCTTTCTAGCATCCGTCGGATTTGTTTCGCTGCCATCGTTTGGAAGGGCCAAACAGTTCTGCTCCGTCTGACTCTAAATACATGAAACTGAATGCAAGCTGTGCTAAAAACACACCGTAATGTCATGGCGATTGTTGGGGCAACCCCAAGCTGCGGTCAGGGTCTGGCTACCCCGACCAAAAGAAAACATTGACGTTAAACTTGACGTGGCACCAAAATGAGATCCGATCATGCGGAGTGAGATATAAACACCAACATATCTAGTGGTTGTATGCTGGGGACTGGAGAAGCCACAGCTGGCTCTCATCATTACCATTATATCTCTGCGCTTGCGTCATCGATCATACTCCCTGCAAGATCCTCTGAACTGACTTTACAGGGGTTTGACCTTTCCTTCAGTGTGTAATGTAGCTTTGTGCATGTAAACAAACTG
Organism: Phoxinus phoxinus; assembly: GCF_949152265.1. Classification (NCBI taxonomy): domain Eukaryota; kingdom Metazoa; phylum Chordata; class Actinopteri; order Cypriniformes; family Leuciscidae; genus Phoxinus; species Phoxinus phoxinus. Next base: position 2,874,836 of record NC_136884.1, read on the forward strand.
CAACTTACAAAGAACAAGGCCCTGATTGTTTTCTAATATTGGTTTTTGTCTGAAGTTTTACATAATACATAATGTCTTTATTTACCAGTAATGTGTCTTTTACCAGTAATGTGATCAAGAAAATTATCAGAATTAAAATATTTAAAAAGCTTGAATATCCCAAAATAGGTGTCACCACTTTTTTTTACATTTTAAAAATCTTTATCATATTAATCATGATTAATACATACTATAATGACATTGTGTGTGCGTGTGTTATATATATATATATTGAAAACAGTTGTGTTTTTTTTTATGTTTTGGTTGAAACAATGCAACGATTATTTGATGAATAGAAAGTTGATCAAAAGAAAAGCGTTTATTTGAAACATTTACTTATTGTTACTTTTGATCAAGTTAATGCATCATAAATCTGATTAAATCTGGTATTGTATATTATATTCCCCATATCTTCCATCCCTAATGTATATACTCTTGATTTGTTTAAAGTACTTACCACGGTAAATTTAAAATATCTAACTGTGGATTGGATGTGGAAAACTGGTGGGGGGTTTTTCCATATTTTTTCATGAAGAATTATAAATCATTCATATCTCCCCGCAAGACTGCAGTTTATATCGCTTAGATGCATCACATGCATGTTAAATAATCAATATCATTCCATGAAATGCATTTTCTGTGTGTAGGTAGCAACTTCCCCCAGTGATCCAGAGCTTTGTGTTTTTTCTACACGCAACCTCCCGTCAGTCACAGGCAGAACGCATCTGCTAATACACGGCACGTACACGAGCTCTGATGCTGACGACGTGATTCAGTCTGACGTTAATGGAAGCGAGAGCCATGTGTGTAACTTAACAGCAGTGTGCCGTTAATGCGGGGAGAAACGCTCCACTTAGCAAACTGGCTGAGAAAGAGAGAAGAGAGAGAGAAAGAGAGAGAGAGAGAGAGAGAGAGAGAGAGAGAGAGAGAGAGAGAGAGAGAGAGAGAGAGAGAGAGAGAGAGAGAGAGAGAGAGAGAGAGAGAGAGAGAGAGAGAGAGAGAGAGAGAGAGAGAGAGAGAGAGAGAGCGAGCAGGAGGAACGCGTCCAGAAGGCCACAGGAACAGCCAGCCAACAAACACGCTATTTTGGCTTCAGCTCATCACTCCGACTAGATATGGGATAGATTCACTCAAAAATGTACATTCTGTTATCATTCACTCACCCTCAATGTGACTGTCTTTGTTCTGGCTGCTGGAATAGAAAAGCTTTGTGATGAAAGTGAGTGTGGAACTCAGACTGACAATCTTTAAGAAAAATATTATAAAAGTGGTATATACTATATTCAAAGTCTTAAAGTCGGCATGAAACAGATGTTGCGCTAGTCTTTTCTGACGTATATCCGAGAGAAAGCGCTTCTGGAACAAGAACAAATGTGGGCGGGGCTTGATTTTGTCTGTGGGGAATTGATTGGATGGTTGTGGTTTGCTATTGGCCGATCTCATGTGAGTGACAGGTTGCCCCGCCCTCATCGTCAGAGAAGAGAAGAGGAAGGGAAGTTATTTTGATTTTAAAAAACTACGAGGCACATGAATTAAAAAAAAATTATGATAAATAATGTATGATAATAAATACTGTAATATTCCATAATGTAGGAATTTTCCATTTTGATTTCATTGGCCTGTTCACACCAAGAACGTTAACTATAATGATCAACATAATAACTACTGTATATTAGCATCCACACTAATATCCACACTTATTATAAGCACAATCTGCAGTTATGACGTCTGCCGCTTTAAATGCTCGAGCTCTGCAGGATTCTGATTGGCTCTCAATGTTTTTATTATTCATCAGTTGGTTTGCAGTTGGTTGCATGCCATGTTTTTCAGTGAATAATAACTTACATTTCCATCTATTTGTCACACAAAGCCATCGTTTGGTTTGCAATATAGCGCACAAGGTCATTTGAGAGGTCAACAACCTGCATCACAATTCTTTGGGTTTCTAGTGGAAAGAACAAAAGTGTGCAGCTGCAGAACATCATGAGGGCGAGTAAATGATGACAACTTTTATTTTTGGCTGAGATTTAAAAGTAAATTACGGAGTGGCAGCACTGCGATAAATCAGGAACAGCCTGCTTCTAATCTCGTTCAAAAGTTCCTGAGATCTAAAAGCTTGAGAAAGTGATTGAAAGATCCTCCCTGTCCCAGTTTCCCCAATTATCTCTCGTCTCGTGGCAGATATGAGCCAGAAAAGTGGTGCGTCTTCGTTAGGCACTTAGCGCTTCCGTTTGTTTGAGGGCTTTGGTGTGAGAAGGAAACGCGTGCGCTGGCATGCTCGTGTGTTTGGTGTTAGGACAGAGAGCAGTCAGCCTCAGGCGCTCGCCCGACTCACACACTCCTGTGGAATTGAGCTCCGGGAAAAGGACAATTATGAGGGGAAAAAATGAACAGAATTTAGACTGAGGTTTAGGAAAAAATAACAAAGACGTCAAGTCTGGGGATGGAGGATTGGCCTTTCTTCCTCTTTTTATTTTTTTATTTAGCTAAGCCTTTTTATTATCATTTGTGGTGTTTGTTTAGCTTTATCGTGTTTACATGATGCATAGATAATCAGAATGGTCATAATCATAAACCCTTAATGTGATTTTTTATTTTTATTATAGAAAGTGGAAGTAAAAAATGAAGCAACTAATCATGGTAAATATCCATTTGTGTTCAATGATCATCTCCCGCTGAACAATAATTAGGAACGTAATTCTTTCGCTATATGAACTCTGGTTTAATGAACTCTATTGTGCGTCCCCTGAAGAATTTGGTTGGTTGGGGGGGGGGATGCTGGACATCAGCTATTTTGTAATCATATCAGTGAAAGTGTTCCCGCTGTACATGCCTTATTAAACTTTTAATATAAAAAGTGATCTGGATTTAAGTAGACCGAGTGCAGAACGCACCATTTTGGGTGCTTGCTGTGCAGTTGTTCACATGTTCTGAGTGATTTCTAGTGTGTTGCCAGGGTGAGGATAGATGGTTGCTAGGTGGTTTCTGAAGTAGTTTCCTCATGCAGTCGTCCCATCTGTGTTCATGCTGAGTCAGGCGGCTGAGAGGATGTTGTGCTTGTATACGAGTTCCTCCCTCAGCATCAGTTCACACCACAGTATGTCTCCACTCATCACCCGTCACTCTCGTCGCCATGGTTACAGCAAACTGGCAAAAGTCTACACACACACACACACACACACACACAAAGATGTGCTCCTGTACTTTCAAGGTCCCCTTACACCCTGAATGATGCTGACTCAAGCAATACTCTTTTATTTTATTTCCCCCATTACCTTCTTAGCTGGGATTAGGATGTCTGCTCCAAGGTTACGGTTGAAGGAATATTACATATGTTTGAAAGACAGTAAGATCTTGTCTTGATCTTTGATTGATTGATTTTTTTTAGTGTATGTTTAGTCTATTTATATTAAAGCACTGCTGTAACTAATTGCCCCAAAGGGGTTAATAAATTTCTAAACTAACATTATTATTATTTTTAATGCTATTAATATTATTATTATTGAGGTAGTGAAAGATAATGGTAACAGTAATAATTTAAATATATATAAAAAAATTATATTAAATGTATTATTATTGCATATGTTAAAATGTATCATTTAATGTATTATTATCATTAATATTAATGCTATTATTGTGATGATGAAAGATAATTATAACAATAATAGTTTAAATATATTTAATTAAATTTATTATTATTATTACATATATTATAATGGATCATTAAATGTATTAATATTATTATTATTATTGAGGAAATAAAAGATAATTATAACAATAATAATTTAAATATATACATATTTTTCATATAAGTGTGTTATTATTATTATTATTAGCAACATTAGAGTTCCGTCACATGACAAGACATGACAATTTCCCAAAAATATTGAATGTAAACAACCTCTTATATTGTTCACAATATGCAAATGATCCGCAATTTTCTGCACACATTGAATACCCGGCTGGCATTTGCCAAAGTGTGTAGTTTAGCACACGGCATAAAGATTCACTTCTTTCTTCTAACACCAAACCCCAGTCAAGTGTTCTGAGCATAGCCTAAGTGTTGGTCCATAAGCAGCGGTTGTATAAACATTGGCGAAACATCATTGACGTGAATGTCTTCCTGGACAGTCGGAAGAGGGACATTTCCCGTATTCAGCATCACGACACCTGCTAATGGACCTTGGTCTGTGGATAGTATGGATGGTGTCTGTTCAGTCATGCATGGCACCATTGAACACCATGCTTTCTCTGACTCATTAAACATCAGCTTCAGTAAGATGCTCCCAGTTTCTGGAAAACTCTTATCCAGGTTTCAGAGAAAGCCGCCGGCTGTAAACACAAGGACCTGCGACAGCCGAAAGCGTGTGTCCCGAGTGCTCAGCGGTTCTAGGAAAAGACAGTTTGTTGTGTCATATATGCTTTTTAACAGTCGCTGTTCTTGCTGTCATTTGAGTTGTCTGGAGCATTGTCATCTTTTAAAGTAAATTATTGATTTTCTGAGAAGAATGCATCCTGGTATCTTTAAGATTTATTACTGTTTAACTTTGTGGAATACTAAATCTTTTAAAAATGCCTTGCCTGGGAGATTTTATAATGCTAAACTCAACTAACACCAAACAATAGAGCTGATTAACTGTTAAAAGATCTTGATCTCAATTCAAACACCTTTGCGGTTTACTTTTGATAAGTACGATCACAGCGAACATTCATGTTGTGCGTTTGCGGATAGAGCAGTTGTCATGTATAGAAACAGCTTTACGCCTTTTCAACCACACAGTATCATTATTTGTGTTACAATCATTCAAATTATCACAGAGATACTGGATAAACGTTTACAGTTCAGATATAAAGAATGATGTATACGGTAGCGATCAAAACAGAGTAAATCACCTTTTGATAGTAACTTAATTTAATGCTTAAAATATATATATATATATATATATATATATATATATATATATATATATATATATATTATACAGTTACACCAGTAGGTGGCGGCAAGTGACTTAAAAATGTATTTGTCATTGAATCATTCATTCAAGAGATACGTTCAAAAATGCTGATTCATCCAGTAATGAAACAAGTGAATTATTTGAGTGAGTCATTGAATCATTCACTTTTTAAAAATTTTAATGAAATATTTTTTAAGTAGACTACAGCAATGAAAATTTTGTCAGAACCTCTAGTAAGTTAGGTTGTTTTGTTTAGTTGTCTGTGCAGAAATTTAATATTTAATATATATATTCTGAGTTTTTCTAGAATCATGCTCTGACAATACAAAACACACTGAATTTTTTTTTTTGAAATTGCTAGTAAATTTGACTAATAATTACACTCTAAAAAATGCGGGGTTGTTTCAACCCAATTTTGTGTAAAATATGGACAAACCCAAACGTTGGGTTAAAAATTTAATGTACAAATCTAACCCAACAGCTGGGTTTGTCCTTATTTTACCCAAAATTGGGTTGAAACAACCCAGCATTTTTTAGAGTGTAACAAGAAACGGCAACACATTGAATTGAATGTGAAATTTTGAAGGTAAAACATAAAATCTGTTTTATTTACAACTTACAACAGTGCAGAAAGTCAGTTGTGGTTCAACCAACCAAATGTGGCATGATTATTCCGAGAGTTTCCGAGATATTGTTCTCGGTCATACCAACTGGATCATATTACAGATGGGGAGCAGAAGGTTTGTGTGAGTGTGTGTTCTCTCAGGTTTCTGTTAGGCTCTATTACTCTGATTTGGGACACCAGACACGTTCTCATTAGTATTATGAATGTAATCAGTAGTGTGGCTGTGAGGTTAATGCAGTCCCTCTACAGACTCGGCCATTAGAGTCGCTAACCCAATCACAGCCCGTCCAGAACCCCTCGCTACCCTGCGCTGATGTCACCCGTGCTCAAACCAGTGGAAAAAACAGCACTTCACCTTATTGGAGAGGCTCAGAATGGCCTCAAAGACAGATGAGACATAACATCTCCCTCTTGATCACAGTTGCGACGCTCGCGAGTTTAATTTGTGCTTCGTTTATGGGCTATTTTGGTGCCATCTCTCAGTCCCACGAGAGCGATCCGCAACGACAATGAGCAATGCTGAATTTATTTTGGATGGAGGCTCGTGTAATCTACATGCTGTTGTTCTATAAAAGCTTCTAATTATGATTCACTGATACTGTAAACAGTTAAATCAAGGTAAATCGGGGTAAACGTTGTGAAAAATGCAGACTTGGCTGCCCTGAAACGACTTTTCCGAGCAGAGCGATCCATTCAAATGTGCTTGGCTGTGGGTTGGCATTTTGGGGAGGTGTAGTCTGTGTCTTGTCTGGTTCTTATTAGACTAATGCGCAATTTGTAATAAAAAGTGCAAATTTCCCATATGGAGTAAAATCAGTGTTGACCAGGGGCCCAGATTTGTATGCTTCGGGGTGGCTTCAGACTTTACAGTGCAAATGTGGCCCAGTTTTCTGTTTTCATTTTAGAGGGAATGTTTCAGCTTGCTTTCACACTAACTAACACCGAACATGCGTTTCTCAATCTCTCCAGACTGCTTTATAGCAAGAGCTTCTTTCTGTGGGACTATGGAAGCTTGTTTCCGCCACTGAATAAAAAATGTAAAAGTTAATTGCGACTTTTTATCTCACAATTCTGACTTTTTTCTGGCAATTCTGAGGGAATTTTTTTTATTTTTCCCCCCAAGAATTAGACTTTATATTTCGCAATTGTGACTTTGTCTCACAATTCTGAGACAATTCAGAATTGCGAGATGTAAACACAATTGTGAGGGAAAAAAAGTCAGGATTGCGAGAAAGAAGTCAGAATTATGAGATGAAAAATTAAGAATTGCGAGATATAAACTCGCAATTGTGAGAAAAGAAGTCAGATAATAGTGACAAATTTCCTGTTTCTGTTTTATAGTTCATTTGGCTCCCCTCTAGTTCCTTGATTGATTCCCAGGTGTGTCTTTTTTCTTGTGGTGTTCATCGTCAGGTCTTGTCCAGTGTTGGCTGTTTTGTTGAAGTGCTCAGTTTTTGTCCATTAATTTCCTGGTGTTTTTGAGTTTTAAGAATTCAACTCCTTCGTTTCTTGTCCAGCCCTGGTACAGTACATACTGTACATACAGGCAGTTCTGTATTTAACGTCATGGATAATCAGAGGTGGCCAGATCCCTCACTAATGAGCCTAGAGACGTCTGTATTCTCTCCAGCTGGCCGTGTTGTTTGTTTTTCCTGTAGTAATGAAACAATCTTCTAATGTTCTTTCCTATGATCCTCCTCACCTGTCCCTTTGAATCGGCGCTGGTCTGCGGGGGCCGTCGTGACGCAAGAGGTAAATCAAATCAATAAGCAATCGGGGAGCAAGTGCTGTGCAGATCGACAGGCCTCCTGCCCGGTAGATTTGGGCCTAATTAGCATTGATGAGCGTCACTGATGGGATTTACGCCATTGATGAGCAGCGTGAGTCATCGCTCACCCGTCTGACATGGGCAGCGGGTCTAACCCGCTTAGAGTAGGGGTTCGTCCGGGACGAGGGGGATTCCTCGGAGGCCAGGCAGGTGTGGAGATTTGCGCAGAGATGAGAGGCACGAACGCAGCGGGGAGAGTTAAGCACATTTCCAAGGAAGGGAAAACATATCTGAGAGGGATTAAAGATGGATTTATAGTGCTTTGCGACTGTTAGCACATGCATACTACCCTGGGTTTTCACAATGGTGCCATAGAAGAATCATTTTTGGTTCCCCAAATAACCTTTCAGTGAACAGGTCTTAACAGAACCATTTTTTGTTCTTAGTGTGAAGAACATTTTAATAATCTAAAGAAACTTTTTCCACTATATAGAATTGAATGGATGCCAATAAAGAGCCTTTAATGAAATTATGTTCAACCAACAACTACACTGAGCATAAACTCACATTTTTAAGTTGATTAATTTAAACTAATTGTTTCAACTAATTTCAACATATAGGCCTAATGCTGGTGTTAACTCAAGTTAACATTAACACATGTTACAAGTAAGATATTATAGGTCTTTCCCTTTACTAAAAAACATAATATAACACTTAATTTCAACATTGATTCTTTTTATCCAGTGCAAAGCATGCTGGAAACTAGAAATCTCTGACCTATTTTCAAGACAATTTAATTGTACAACTTATGTTTGTAACTAAAAGGGTTAATAAAAGGTTAAACTTGCAACCATGCATTTATAAGTTGTGGTAATATGTCCACTGAATTTCTTTAAAGTGTTGGACAGTTGTATTGTGTGCATTTGAAGTAAGAAAGACGCCTTTCTTTCGCTGTGTTTGTCATGCACTAATGCATTTTCCTGGTGCTCTTGAGGGTTCTGCCTTCAGTGCCCCAGCAGAGCCCACTGTAATCTTATCTCATTTTGACGTAAGTGCCTCTATATCACACTTGACATTTAGAGCTGCAGTGACTCGGTCCGCGTTTTATGCGCGAGATGCACGAAGGGAAAAAGCAGCGTGCGGGCTCCACGTGCAGACGCTGGCACTGAGCTCAGCTGGGCTTTGTGCGGCGCTGCCAGTGCCTGTCTCTCCCCCCGGAACATGGGAGAATTCCCTCAGTGCCACTTACTCAGGCCGGACCCCCGCTGACACTGCCAAGACAAATATTTACCCTCCAGTCAAATGAATAGGTACACATGCATGCGCGAGACCAGATAATGCACCGGAGGAGAAACACACACACTCTCTCTCTCTCTCTCTCTCTCTCTCTCTCTCTCTCTCTCTCTCTCTCTCTCAGAAAAGTGCTGGGGACTTCTTTAGGTATAGGCACTCCAGCGAGTTTACCGCAGTGCCGTCTCATTTGTCTTGCAGGGGATTTGAGAATTGTCTACTCTCGCTTAAAACAAAACTAACTATTGGCTGAGGATGTGTTGACACTCGGCATGTTTGGTTGGATTAAAACAAACCCTGGTGCGATTGCTCTGTTATTGCGGTTAATTTTAATAAGTGTGAACGCTGCCATCTGAACTCTGGTGCCACCAAACAAGCGGAGCGAGACGCTGAAAAGATGGGTTATGGGTATCAGTCCGCTTCCAAACTAACTCTGCGCTTTGAATTAAATATGAGCGCAACATGGACCAAACATGTAAACGAACCAAAAACGGGACATGAAGTCACAAGATGCAACCCTAAAATAGTCAAAGTCCCGATGTTGCCCATCTCAGTTCAGTACAGGCATCAGAACCGCGTCTCCTCAGCAGATCTTCGTTTGTGTGTGTGACGGAGAGATTCGCTTATTTAGCCCAGAACACAGCATTGTTTTAAATGTTCGGTAAGATCCGTCGCAAAATATACATAAGAAAAGCCTACAAATCAGGCTGTGAACATATCCCTATGCCTTTAGCATCTTTAGATTCGGTCTTAAAATGAGTTTGAAAAAAAAATGATGCGGGGGGACCAACTGAACCAAGCGAACCAAACTACAAAGAGTGAACACACTCTAAATCCAATAATTACTAGTGTGTGTTTCAGACTTTTTCATGTCGTCATTAAAGCTTTTTGAGACCCAAACAAACAACCCTTAATAGAACAATACTGACCAATATTAAAATCTATTATTATAACAATACTGATACGATATGGTATAGTGAAAACAAACTGAAATTCAGTGTATTATAATATCTCCGGATCTTAACTTCGGTTGTCTGATGACAGTCAGAATGATAGTTGACAGATGTGAACGTAATAACTTGTTGCGACAAACACAAAGGATATATTCACCTCAGAAGAAAGTACAGGTATTGTATGTATTTCATGTCATGTTTTTAATAATCTTAAGTTCTCACAACTTGTGTGTGTTCTGTGAGTGTGTTGGAGTGAACTGTGGCACTAACAGGGTCTCATGAACGTGAAGTCGAGCACAGAAGACCAACGGACAAGGTCAGGTTTTTCGTTCGTTTGTTTTTCACCAAACCCTATCATATACCCCCAGAACACTTGGAATATAAGGCACGTGTTACATGGGATCGTTCTGTGATGCTTTTGCATCTTTTCAGAAAAGCCTGATGCGGGTCACTATTCACTGCCATTATATGGACAAGCCCGAGAGGGACATTTTTTTAAAACTTCTACATTTGTGGTCTAAAAAAGAAAAAAGGGCATATGGCATAAGAACAACACCAGGATGAGTAAATGATGACTTAATGTTCATCTTACTGACACAATTGACGTCATAGACATAACAGTAAAGAATATAATAGAAAAAAATAAATAGTAACAGTCTGCTTATTGTGAAAAGCGCTATACAAATAAATGTGACGAGTGTGTGTTTGTTGCGAAGCAGTCGAGGCCTGTTGACAGTGTAAACGGCACTGTAAATGCAATACGCCTCGTGAAGGGGATCGACAGATGCTTCGACGAGCCTCATTGTGCATCTCTCGTTACGCTAATGAGGCCAAGACCTTCTGCAGCTCTCTCGTTCTTCCCAAGCCTTTGTGTGACTGGCAGTCTCCTCTCCGGTGCTTTTATTCCATACAAGGCTCTGCCAGAGGCAACGTGAACGCAGCATGAGATCTCAGGCCTACGTCACTCTCACTCACTCCCCGAGAGCGACCTGGAGAGCAGCGCTGGGAGAGGAGGCTTTTAATTGGCCAGAAGCACTTCGGCTGAACACAATGTTCTCGGCGGGCCTGTCGTACGAACAAAGAACAGATTCGTCACTTGCTTCTCGCTGCCCTGTTTTAACCTGTGCCCGTTGGCAGACCGTGAAGGTTGCATGTGAACTTGTCTCAGACGTTTTAACAGAGCAGGGGTTGTTTAGATTAAGGAGACAGAGACGGGGAGAATCAAGGCGCCGACTGTCACCTCTCGAAGCGCGGACGGCCCGTTTGTCACTGACGTCGGATGCCATATTTATGTGCATGTAACTCACAGCGGTGAGCATATACAGTGCTGGGTGGTCCAGCTTGAGTTTGTTGGAGCTGACACCATCTTGAAGAGGAATCTTTATGACTGTGTGTGTGTGTGTGTGTGTGTGTGTGTGTGTGTGTGTGTGTGTGTGTGTGTGTGTGTGTGTGTGTGTGTGTGTGTGTGTGTGTGTGTGTGTGTGTGTGTGTGTGTGTGTGTGTGTGTGTGTGTGTGTGTGTGTGTGTGTGTGTGTGTGTGTGTCAATATATGGGGCTGGTTTTGCTGTTTGCTTGTTCTCACCTTCACAACTTTGACAGCACGTTCTCCACCGCATGCCTGTTTGGACACACACAATTAAATGAATTAATGCTTTAAATGTTATGATTTGGAAATGTTCCTCTCTGCTGCAGAACTCAAATCTTATTCAGTTGCATAATTTTAATATTAAATGCAATTTGAATTATGAATTAATTGCAATTGAAAGAAATGGAATAACTAAAAATGTTAGCAAATTTTGAGGTTTAAAAGCCTTTTTTTTTAAAGATTAATAGATTTGTCTTTTCCTTTAAAATGAGTATTTAGGCAAGGCAAGTTTACTTGTATAGCGCATTTATTGCATAATTGTAATTCAAAATGCTTTACATAAAAGGGGTTTAAAAAAAGAATCAATAAATAATCATAACATATACTTAAGAAATAAAATAACCAATAAAAATTTAACGAATTAAAAACTTTGATTTATATTTCATCAGTATTTAATATGACATTTTTGATTATTCAATATAGCCTACTGTTAAACATTTTAATATAATCGTAATATAAATAATATTTTAAAAATATTATACTTTATTTGGTCATCTTTTGTGGACCTGTGTGTCACCAGTGTTGACTTCCTCTTCCTGTCATTCCTTCTCCATCTTCCTGTTGATGGTCTTTCACGCGTCATTGCATGTGTGCTTCCTTTACCATCGTTTATCTGTCCCAGTGTCTACGTGAGAATTCGCAATGGCACATGAACGAAATGAAGAATAGCAATTTACAGTCCCTGTTCTCCTCTATTGCCTCGCTAACCAGCACTAATAATAACGTTGACACACACATTCCTTCTTTCCTTCTCACACACAGATCCTTCACAGGGTGTTGATGCCATACACATCTCTGAGTGGATGTCAGTCACAATTGTGCATGCGAAAGGTTCATCGCCCCTCATCCCTGTCTTGAATCTGCAATGCACTTCATTCATTACAAACTTGACATTTCCAGAATGTGGGCCATATCGGCTCGACAGCGAACAGCAGAACTGCTGCTCACAACCCCATCATCCCTAATACAGTCAATTACACCTCCTCAGTGAGCGAAAACCCTTCATCTGGTCACTGCTAGTGTCCTCTAATAGCCTTTACTTGACAGCTCTCACAGGCCGGGAATATATTAGTTGCGGCGAGTAAACTTAATCACGCTCTGTCAGTGTTGTACCAGCGCACAGCGTAGTTTGAAACGAATGGCTCTTTGTTCTGAAAACGTCCCCGCGCTGCCAAACGGACTGCCTCGCGTGTCTTTCCCGAGGTTTTATGGCTCAGTGCATGCGGTCCCGTTAGCTCAGGCCGTTCCATTGCTCATGCTGTGTAACATGTAATGATATGGTGTTAACGCTGTTGTGGCTCCGCTCAGTTTCGAGCAGCTAAGAAACAGAAAATGGAGTCCTGGGGAGCAATTTGTTCCTCTGGCCGCTTTGACTGGAGCACAGAGGGTTACAGTGTGGAGCCGTTCGGCGGGTTTAAACAGCGGCCCTTGTGGCACTGAAGGATACGTTTCAGCAGTCAGACTGTTGGCGTCATTAAAAGCTTTACACCGCAGGCCAAACGCGCCAGGGGTTTTTTGTGCGGAGCTGCACGCAAACTGTAAACGGACTGGAATGTGTCGACTTTCGCAATGTAGATGCGCGAACAGAAGTGCAAAACAGTAACTGGGTTTTCCTCTTTGCTCAGCAGTTGGCTAATTCCTGATGCATATTGACACAAACCGTAAAGTTGGCCTTCCTGTGGAGTGACGCAAGTGTGACAGAGAGATTTGGCCAGCGTGCGCCTGAGCTCAGTCAAGTACAGTAGGTGATTTACTGGCGCTGAACATGTTTGAGCAACTCCCTCACTTTGATTAGCATGTGCAGTTTATGATGTGAGAGGGGAAGAGCGTGAGTGTGGAATTTCTTTTTTTTATTCTGTCAGGAATTTTGTAACTTTCTAAAAAGGTTTTGATATTTCTTGAAAATCAAGTAGCAAGATTTAGTAGGGAATTACTCTTGATGGTTTAAAATAATTCTTATTATTTTTCTATAGATAGACTCTATCTATCTATCTATCTATCTATCCATCCATCCATCTATCTATCTATCTATCTATCCATCCATCCATCCATCCATCCATCCATCCATCCATCCATCCATCCATCCATCCATCCATCCATCCATCCATCCATCCATCCATCCATCCATCCATCCATCCATCCATCCATCCATCCATCCATCCATCCATCCATCCATCCATCCATCCATCCATCCATCCATCCATCCATCCATCCATCTATCTATCTATCTATCTATCTATCTATCTATCTATCTATCTATCTATCTATCTATCGTTCCATCTATCTATCGTTCGATCTATCCATCTATCTATCTATCTATCCATCTATCGTTCTATCTATCGTTCTATCGTTCTATCATTGTATTGTTCTTTGTTTCACTCTCTCTATGACATTGATGTATTGTGCAATATGTAGAGGCTGTGGTCCTCAAGCTCATTGCTCCAGTATTTTAATGGCGATATGAAGGTTTGTCTGGCCAGTGCTTCTGTCTCTCTGTTCCTGGAAACCTAAAACTCCTTCTCCAGGGTCCTTTGTTCCTTCACCCAACACCCCTCCGCCAAACCTCTGGGACTGGATCTGAGTCGGGTCAGAGGTCGAGGTCTCAGGGGAGGCCAAGCATTTCCTGTCCAGCTCTCTTGTTTTTGTCTTTAGACCAGGATATACGAGTGTGGACAGAATCCCTGGTGCACGGAGCAGCAGAACGGCCCGTAGCTGACAGGGATCACTTTTCACAAGCGCACAGGGATGTCCACCGCCAGTCAGGCCCAGTGACCCAGAACAGATGCGGAAAAGTCATTATCGCACCGTATGACCGCATCCATATCACTCGTATGGGCTTTTGTCAGTCGCTGTCATCTTTTAACAAATATTTATGCTGTTTCTCAACAGAGCAGATCAAACCAACAAAAGTGATGGTTGTGACAAGTGACGAATGCCGTTGTGTTTGCTCAATGTCATAATAACAGGAATTAACATCTGAAAGATTGCTTTAAGATTCATCATTATCTATCGATTTAAATGCTAAGTTTAAATGCACGTCTCTCCGCTTTATTACATTTGATTTCATGTTCATTAATGTCATCATAAAATCAAAAATGGCCTGATTTACTTTCTTAATGCACGTCCCTTACATATTTTCTAATTGAATATCAGGCTTTATTCTCTAAAATATGTCAGATTATGATAGTAAAACAGTGATACGCAAACATGAAAGAAAATATTTCAGTCTATCTACTTCAAAAAATGTCTGTTTAATTTTCAAGAAAATTATTTTCTTAGTATTTTTTTTACTTGTTTTCCAGTACAAATATCTAAATATTCTTATTTACCTGAGCAGCAAAATTACTTCAGGTATTAAGTATTGTGTACTAAAAGATTTTGAGTTTATACTTAAAAGAAGACATAAATATATGCCAATGGGCTCAAAAAAATAAACCCAATTCAAGCGGAAAACAAGTTTTATTTGTCTTACATTGGCAGATATGTGTTATTGTTTTAAGCATACTGTAGCCTACATCATTTTGCCGAATTGTTTCAGTAAACAAGACTTTGCATGTCAATTTGCTTCTCAAGTAAATACGAATATTCAGATATTTCACTGAAAATCGAGACGCAAATAATTTTTGCAGCCTGTAATTTCAGACCGAAATTAGTTTGAAAGGTAATCTTTTCAGTGCATTATGATTTTAGATATATTCAGATGCGAGAACGGTCTTATATCTATACCGCATGTCACTTTCCTTTCTCTGTTTTCCTTTTAAAGTGTTTGGCAGCTCAGCAGTGTTTTTCTCTCATGTTCCACAGTAACTCCTCTCACAGAATCACTGCGCTGGCGCCATTAGGACTCCATTCACTGCGCCACCTGCAGGCCGTCACATGCGGAGCAGTAAATAAAGCCAATTAAATGGGCAGAACAAGCGAAAGTGAGAGGAGGAGGGGGGGGTGAACAAGCACTCTTGACTAAAAATCCAGCTTTATTCAAAAGTGTGCGTAATTTGCACTTAATCTAGCCCGATATGACATGCAAGCGAGAAGTGTGAGCTTGGAATGATTGGAGACTATTATTCAGTTTTGATTATTCACTTTAATCCCTGCACACAGACAGACAGTTGCAGATGCACAAATAAAGAGCACATTTACAGCTTTTACCCCCGTATTATCTTTCTCATCAACTACTGAAAGCAGTGCATGAGAAAAGGCTCAGTTGTATGTATTCAAATGAAGCGATAGAGAACACAAGTGTGTGTGGAGGAAGCTCTGTGAATGTGCAGGACGCTGGATATGAATGAATCATTGTGAAATAAGCGAGCAGTAGTCAAGCGCTGGGCTGCGTTCAGTCCTGTGTGATTTCCAGCTCACCCACAGTCTCTACATTATTAAAAGCGCATTAGTGGCGTAATGGCTGAGAGATGCGTCTCAAGTCCTGCTTTAGGCTGCTCGAGCTGAGGGAGGTCACGTGAAAAACAGTTTCCAGAGTGGAAATACTAGAGTAATGCTTACTGCACACTACACTGCATACTGCCTGCTGGGGTATAGAAGGAATAGTTTGTAATATGAATTTTTTTCAAATAGTCGCATGCTACATTGTTGTCACATCAACTTTTTTAAAGAAATGTCCAGTTTAGTCTTAGTATGTGTTTATACAACTTACTTTTTTAGGGTTAAATATTTAATTTATGTAATTATAAACCTATGCAAATGATTAAAATGATATTTGTATTAAATATATTTAATATTGATATTATATTTAATACGTTTTATATGTTTTTATGTAATATGTTTTATTTTGGGTTCTTTTAAATCTATTTATTTTTATTCAAAATGTATTTAAATGTACAGTTATTTTTATGTAATGTAATATAATAATAGTATTAAATATAATATAATAATAATAATTTATATTTGTATATATAGTTTTATTTTGGATTAGTTTAGGTCTATTTAAGGTTATTCTTAAACCATTTAGAATAAAAAAAGCCAATAAAAGATACTTTAGAGTCCCTTGGTTTTTATTTAAAATAATAATAAATGTTATTCATTAACTTTAATTCATATTTAATATCATTATATAATTAATTATCATTTTAGTAGTAAATATGAAATAAATACATTATTAATATATAGTTTTTAGTTTGTTTTTTTTATGTCTATGTTAAAAAAATAAAATAAAAATAAAAAGTAGAATAAAAATGAAGTACCATAAAAGGGATGCTGGCGATACAGATGCAGACCCATGCAGTGCTGTGCTTGTATAGGCTACTTCACATTTTGCCAATTTAGGTGATGCGGTATTCCATTCATAAAGAAAATTCACACACACACACTGTGCACAGTATGCATACTGCAGAAAGAGTAGTAGAAGGGTCGTTCTGAACACCACCAGAGAGACGGAGAGATGGAGAGAGAGAGAGAAAGCTGGAGTGTTTGCTGCTAGCGGGACTGCCGGCTGCAGCTCGTTCATGCAATATTAAAGCACTGCTGCATCATGCGCCTTATTATGAGGATTGCCTCATCTGTCACTTAGTCCTCTGAGAGCTGCGCCATTCTGTCACGACTACTTCTCCTCCATTCAACCCTTTCGCTTAGAAAATGGAGAGCTCGGGTTATTAATGGCAGATTATTGTCTGTCCTCGCTACAATGACGTCTGAATAAAGAGAAATCTCATTAACACGGCCCGTTAGTGTCGGTCCCTTGAGAAATCCTCTCGAGCGAGCGCCGCTTTTGTATCAGCGAAGATAAATATTTGTGGAGATGCTGTTAAATCCAATTTTAGGTGCTGATTTGTGTTTGCGAATATCTTTCTCTTGCCTTTAAATGGAGGGCAAGTACAGTAATAGTTCAATGGTGTGTAAATAAAGGCTGATCTGAGTGAGTGACGGCGCTGGCTGCGGTCAGATGGAAAGCCTTTGAAATATCTTGGAAAATCTCTCCTTTGCCCATTCTCCTGTGTTTTATGAATAGTTTAATGATTTTAACAGCGGTAGATGAGGGTGTATGTACGTCAGGCTCTGTTATTAATATAGCGGCTGAATGCCACACTGCCGCTTCAGTGAAATAAACCCCGACACCAGAAAGCCTGGCAGGGTTCGGAAAACCTGGAGGTTTTTGTCTGTGCAATGTTGACTTTTCAAAGAAGTGATTCTCTCTGGAAATGTGTGAAGGATTCCTGCTAAAGATGTTTTGTTCTGACAGCAGATACGCCTGTCCAGAAGCTCAATCTCAACTAAACTGACTTGTGTATTCTCCTTCACTGATGCACTGATGTCTTGTTTTCATATATAATATTGGTCATAACTGAAGGAAAACGGTTCATCATCATAAGTCTGGATCTATATAATGTTTGTTGTTGTCAAATAACTGCTACTAAAACACTTTTTAAGCTACACTGCATACGTACTGGGAGGTTCATTTTAGAGAATCAGTTCGTTCAATTGGTTTATTTAATAAACTAATTTTTAAAAAAACTGATACACTCTTAAAAGAAAAGGTTCTATAGAATCTTAAAGGGTTCCGTCAGATGCTTCTGTCACTCTGATTTTTAATAATTATTCATGTCTCATGGTTTCAATATACAGCCTTGTAGTTTTAATGCCAAACCAAACGAAAAGAACTTGCTTAAAGGAGCAGTTTGTTTGTGAATCATCTTTATTATTTATGAATAGAAACAGGATTGTGCTCTTAAGAGCCTGTGAAAGGACTTCTTTACTAAGTAATAGGTTCATTCGGTAATGAATGAATGCATGATGGCAATGTCATGAATGACAGCCGTTGGTTTCCTAAAACCTCGGTTGAGGACACGGCTTGACCCTCGGCCAAAGAGCCTTTACGTAACATTATGTAACCCGCAGCGGCCCGGCCGAGATTCCTCTGATTGACACGGAGTTAACGACAGAACCATTTACAGCCTGTCATAATATCATGCTGACGCTGTCATGTGAAAGACAGAAAGAAAACTAGCAGAAAGTACAGTGCCGGTACCATGGTACTGAATGATTGTCATATTCACGTATTTACCTCATATGCACAAAGAAGAGAGACTTATTTTAAAGGTGTCTAATTTAGTTTCGTTGGTCTCCTACAACCGGTTTACATGCATCCAAGGTTTAAAAAAAAAAAACTTTAATTTTCTCATAATATAAATTGCACCATCACATCTTTTCTCACAGCGTCTGAAACGCTTCGATAAAGGATTCGGTCTCTCTAAACCCCGCCTTTCCAGGAGCTTCCTCTGCTTTGATTGGTCAGATGACCCAGTCTGTTGTGATTGGTCTACTCTGCTCTGATTGGCCAGATGGCTCAGTCTGTTGTGATTGGTCTACTCTGCTCTGATTGGTCAGATGACCCAGTCTGTTGTGATTGGTCTACTCTGCTCTGATTGGTCAGATGGCCCAGTCTGTTGTGATTGGTCTACTCTCCTCTGATTGGTCAGATGACTCAGTCTGTTGTGATTGGTCTACTCTGCTCTGATTGGTCAGATGACCCAGTCTGTTGTGATTGGTTTACTCTGCTCTGATTGGTCAGATGGCCCAGTCTGTTGTGATTGGTCTACTCTGCTCTGATTGGTCAGATGACTCAGTCTGTTGTGATTGGTCTACTCTGCTCTGATTGGTCAGGTGACCCAGTCTGTTGTGATTGGTCTACTCTGCTCTGATTGGTCAGATGACCCAGTCTGTTGTGATTGGTCTACTCTGCTCTGATTGGTCAGATGGCCCAGTCTGTTGTGATTGGTCTACTCTGCTCTGATTGGTCAGATGACTCAGTCTGTTGTGATTGGTCTACTCTGCTCTGATTGGTCAGATGACTCAGTCTGTTGTGATTGGTCTACTCTGCTCTGATTGGTCAGATGACCCAGTCTGTTGTGATTGGTTTACTCTGCTCTGATTGGTCAGATGGCCCAGTCTGTTGTGATTGGTCTACTCTGCTCTGATTGGTCAGATGACCCAGTCTGTTGTGATTGGTCTACTCTGCTCTGATTGGTCAGATGGCCCAGTCTGTTGTGATTGGTCTACTTTGCTCTGATTGGTCAAAGATTGATTGAGGGTCAAAGTAGACGTTATTCATGGACAGCCAATGAAGACATAGACTGACATTATGCATATTTGTTACAAACGTAGGTTCGAGCAGGAAGTAAGACTTAGGTTACTGACGACTCGTTTCAGCATTTCAGAATCACTTCTTCCTTTTGGGAGACAATAACTCCATATATCTTTTACATTCACAAACAGCTACTGTATATTACACACTACATGTAAGAATATCGAAAAGGCATAATAGAGACTGCAAAATATATTTCTTCGCTGACAGATTATATCAAATGTGAACTATTTTTGAGATTTCCATGACCGTTTCGCCCAGTAGTTATTAGGACGTCCTCCAGCTGTGAGTACTCCTGTAGTTCTGCTATGCCGTGGTGTTTACATGCAGTGCCAGGTCACATCGTGTACCAGGCAGCTGACGGGATGGAGGGTGGCCGGAGCAAGTACCCTGATTTACAGCCTGTCCCGCTGTATACAATAAACCCAGCCAGAATGCCGTTTGTTTGGCTTCCTCTCCCTTCAAACCAAAGGAAAATATTCATCCAAATAGCTACATTTTATTTATAAAAGTCCAGTTTCCCAGGCTTGAGTCCTGCGGCTATTTCGGCGGGGGTTGAGAGGGCGTCCCGCGCTCCCCTGCTTTTCGTCCTCTGGTGTTTCTCGAAAAGGGTGCTAGTCAATTGTGGGCAACACTTTTTTTTGACTCTCGAGTCAACAAGGCCTGTTTTTTGCCGCCTGCGGGAACCTCCTACTGTCTGTTAATTAGAGTGTGTAAAGTTTACAGCCTTTGAGGAGCTGTTAAGAGGCGAAGAGCGCGGAGTAAAGGCAGCCTGACTGTGAAATTGAATTATGAGCGTGTGTCACTGAACAAAATGGAAAGTGTGCGAGAGGGAGGGAGAGGGAGAGAGAGAGAGAGAGAGAGGAGGGGGGGGGGGGAGAGAGGGAGGCATCCCTGGAGGCCCTGATCTCTCTCTCTCTTTCTCTTTCTTTCTCTCTCTCTCTCTCTCTCTCTCTCTCTCTCTCTCTCTCTGTGCTGTATTTTTAGTGAGCGAGGTAGATCGTGTAGCCTCACTAGATGCTGAATGGTGAATGGTGAATGGAATATGTGCTGCATCGTTCTGTGTGTGTGACTCAAAACATCCTGTGTGTCTGTCCACAGATGCTCCCACAGCAAGAATGGGACCACAAAAGAGGTGCCCGAGGTTCTCAGGTTAGTGTGTGTGTGTGTGTGTGTGTGTGTGTGTGTGTGTGTGTGTGTGTGTGTGTGTGTGTGTGTGTGTGTGTGTGTGTGTGTGTGTGTGTGTGTGTGTGTGTGTGTGTGTGTGTGTGTGTGCTTGTGTGTGTGTGTGTGTGTGTGTGTGTGTGTGTGTGTGTGTGTGTGTGTGTGTGTGTGTGTGCTTGTGTGTGCTTGTGTGTGTGTGTGTGTGTGTGACACGAGGATCTGCACTTGATGAAAAGAAAATGAAGTGAGTTTTAGAGTCATTAAGGTTTTATTTGCACTGTGACACTATTTTCAAAACAATTAAGCAACATTTTTTGCTAAATTTGCAAAGTCTTTCTCGTTAGTTTAATTTGAAAAGTTATTTATTTTAGTCGTACTTATTTAAGTTAATAAAAAAATAATTGTATATTATAGTTAAAAAAAACATTGTATTTCAATATTGAGAATATGATGAGAATCATTGAAAATAATTTAATTTAATAATAATACAATTTTATGAATTTGAATTGCATTGGTGGGAAAATTGGGAAAGCATGTTGCTTAAAGTCTGCTGCACGTCTTTAAATTACACAAGCATATCACAAAGTTCAAAAGTTAAAATTGTCATTAATGGAAATTGGAGGTTAATTTGTGCTTTGAAAATAATGTGACACTTTAGCAAGTCCAAAAATAGTTTTTTATGCAAAATATCAGTTCTAATCTTCTACATTTTTGCGGTGAAATGTGAGTTATGAGTTGTTTGTTTTGTTGCTAGATCTCTGATTAATCATTATGACCACAGTGTAAATGAATATGTGAGGTGGTGACCCCTATCTGACCTCCTGGTTGTAACCCGGGATATGATGTCTTTTAAACATCATCAGTGACGACATCACACTTGGCAAGAAGAGAGTCTGTCCTGTTCCTGCAGTTCCTTTTGAACTTTGCAACTTTGTGTAATTGAAAGAAGGACATCAGATTTTAAGCAACATGCTTTCCCACATAAGTGTGTTTTCCCACCAAAATAATGTCAGTTGATGGAGGATGATGTTGTTAAGGAACTACAAGGATAAAAGGTACATCAATGGTAAAGTTCTGCGAATCTGTATTTGGCGTCTTGTGAATGTCCTTTTGTTTTGTTTTTTAATCCCATCTTTGGAGTTATGTGAAGACTGGGAAGTGTTACCAATTGTATGAAATATGTAATGGTTAATAGATCATATTTTATCTTATAGATTAAGACATTTGTTGACATATGAGCCAGAATGATTATTTTGTGTGTGTGTGTGTGTGTGTGTGTGTGTGTGTGTGTGTGTGTGTGTGTGTGTGTGTGTGTGTGTGTGTGTGTGTGTGTGTGTGTGTGTGTGTGTGTGTGTGTGTGTGTGTGTGTGTGTGTGTGTGTGTGTGTGTGCACATATGCTAATGTGTTTGCACATTTTATCTAGTTCTCTTCACGGCTGGGTGAGAGCAGGGAGTAGTGTTGACGTCTTTACTGACGTGTTTCTGTACTCTGTGCCCCTGCGTTTGTCCCTTGGTGTTTCTTTCATTCCCAGCAGTCTAACCTCCACCTATTTATGCCTTTGCCTCTGACAGAAAGGAAACTCTTTTTTTCTTTCTGCCGGGTCACTCGAGACTGTGGCGTCGGGGCCTTGCGGTGCAGCCCGTCAGAAGGACAGTGATTTCATCCGGGGTCGCGTGTTAGCGGAGGTTTCCGAGAGGGGATTTGCATCAAAAGCTGCTGTGGTAAACCTAGACAGCCAGAGATGAGTAACAGCTATCACAGTGCTGACAGAGACATAAGTTAAAGCATAATACACATCAGGGCTTACATGAGCGTGCACCGCACGAGATGAACATGACCTTAGAAAACAGCTGTCAGTCAGCGTGTCTTACAATAGAGCTGTCAGAGTGTGCTGGGCCACCCTCCCACAATGCACTGGGCCTTGAGACAACCATAAGGCTGTGAGCTGATAGCAGGAACAATCCACAGGAGGAAAGAACGCTTGTGTGTGTAATTACTGTTCTTTGGGAGTGATTTGCAATTTATGTATGTGTGTGTGTGTGAGAGAAAGATGTCCCCATTCATGTATTTGTGCGCCGTTTTGTAGTGTAAATAAATAGTGGTAGTGGTTTGTTCACACTGAAATTAAAAAAAAAATGCCGGGATGATGCACTTAATTAACTGAAAACAACAAGTGTGGAACGTTGGACATTTCATGAACTCAATTGACCCTTCGCAGGGAGTTTGATTGACAGGCCATCTGACCAATCATCATCCGCCGAATCCGCCATTTTTGTCCGACAAAGCAGTCAGGAGAGTTAGTAGAGTAACATGGGAGGATTTGAACTTGAGAAGCGGAGTGAACTGACGTCTTTCCGCGGTTAAAACAACATTCCTCCTGATGTTCATTCATGTTTATTTGATGCTATAAATGAACTAGAAGGAAGAGATGATCGGTTCACGAGCGGCTTTATCTGAGGCGACACAGCGATCTGTCAGACACATTAAAGAGCCACAAAACGGTATTTATTGTTTACATTTCTTTTAAAAATTACCAAATTTAAAAGTTGAGACTTTGTTTAATATCAAAAGTAAGCTGGTCTGTCCTGTCTGTCAGCGTGTTGTCAGTGTCCTCTCTGCTCCACAATGTATTTTTCACTGTGAGAACATGGTGTGTGTGAGAGCGGCGTAGCTTGTCGGACATAGCAATAACTAAAGGGGGCGGGTCTTTGCGAATGGTCAATTGTCACAGCTTTCCTTATATGGTGGAGGGGGAGGGGCTAATATACTGATGGTGAGGAGGAGGGGCTAACAGACTCTGATGTTGAGGGGGAGGAGCTAACAGACTCTGATGTTGAGGAGGAGGGGCTAACAGACTGATGTTGAGGGGGAGGAGCTAACAGACCCTGATGTTGAGGAGGAGGGGCTAACAGACTCTGATGTTGAGGGGGAGGAGCTAACAGACTCTGATGTTGAGGGGGGGGGAGCTAACAGACCCTGATGTTGAGGAGGAGGGGCTAACAGACTCTGATGTTGAGGGGGAGGAGCTAACAGACTCTGATGTTGAGGGGGAGGAGCTAACAGACTCTGATGTTGAGGGGGAGGAGCTAACAGACTTGTCCATGGGGAATTGATTGGATGGTTGTGGTTAGCTATTGGCTGATCTCATGTGAGTGACAGGTTGCCCCGCCCTCATCATCAGAAAAGAGTAGATATGAGCTGCGAGGGGGATGGGGGGGTGTTTTGATTCAAGATTATGATGTACATTAATTAATATATATATATATGTCCATGGATAAATAAAAATCCAATAATATAAAAAATAAATGTATAATAAATAGTGCAATATTCCATTTCATGGTGACTTTAAAGTGAAAACTGACTGTAGAAGAAAACCGCTCATGCTAATATTGTTTAAATTATAGCGCTCCATAATATGTTCTTTACACGCCTTTTTGTGGTGCAACAATCAAGCTTGAATAACTAGTGTCTGCATTTCAGGGCTTAGTGGCAAATGAATAGTGGGAGGCGCGTGTGTGTGTGTGTGTGTGTTCAGTGTCTAAGCCGTCTTATCAGAAGGATATCCTCCCCCTGAGGATCGATGCTGCTCTTTCTGCTTCACGGTCATATTCAGGCACACATGGTGTTCATACATATTTGTGTGTGTGTGTGTGTGTGTGCGCTAACATAGCTTGCTCTCTTTTCTAATTACCGAGTGGTTTTATCATTTGTCAGTTAAGGGACGTGGTTTTCTTTTGTCTCTGTATCGTATTTGCCGCATGAAACACTGATTAGCACTACAAAGTTCTCGTTCACCCACAAGATTTCAAAGTGCAGTCGTTCGTGTTTGTGATTTCTGCCTGTTTTCCTCTTATTGATCTGTGGAAAGCAGCCATCTCCAGGTTCCAATACCTTATAAAGGTGTGGAGCAGTGCAAACACGGCTGATATTTGAACTTGTGACATTGACGAGAGGAGAGAAAGTGAAGAAGTGTGAGTGTGTGGTCCTCAGGAGACCTTGCTCTTCCTCAAACCTTTCCCAGGGTGCACTGGGTCTCCCAAGTGGATGTATTGTTGGTGTTATACTCATACTCAACTACCTTCACACTCATTAGTAGCCGCCACATTGTGTCACTGCTCATTTGCATGAACAAACTTTTCTCACAGATGAACATGTTCTGTCGTATTTTGCCCCAATCAAAGAAAAAGAAAAAGAAATGAAATCTTGATATATTATATTATATTATATTATATTATATTATATTATATTATATTATATTATATTATATTATATTATATTATATTATATTATATTATATTATATTTAGGGCTGTCAAAAGATTAATAGCGATTAATCGCAGCCAAAATAAAAGTTTGTATACAGTGTATACTGTGTAGAATTATTACGTATAAATACACACACATTCATGTATATATTTAAGGAATAATTGCATTTATATACTGCATATACATTTATATAATTTATATTATATATAAATATTTTATATATAAATGTAACCAATTTTTCTTAAATATATACATGATTGTGTGTGTTTTTATATATATAAATAATTATACACAGTACACACACATATATTATGTAAACACAAACTTTTATTTTGGATGCGATTAATCGTGATTAATCTTTTGACAGCCCTAATTATATTATATTATATTATAGTCACTCATGTTTCCACATGGAAATCGCTCATTTTTATTGAAACAAAATTACTTCCGGTTGCCTTGCCGCTGCAATTTAGTGTCGGTGTGAACGTCCCTTTTAGAGTGAGTGAGGAAAAACTATCAAGTCTCAGTGTGTCGTAAAAAAAGTGGGAATGGGAAGGCGTTTTTGTTGACCAATTTACCCCAAACAACAATTTATTGGTCTGGGCCCTGAGGTAATGCTCTTTTTGCCTGGCTTGCCTTAGCAACAGGCTATTTTCAATATAAATGCTAAAATATCATTTTTATATAATTTTTGGGGACAAAAAAATACATTGGGTGCCTACATGCGTTTCATAGCACAACAAAAAAATTTAGATAGATTTTTTTTATTTTTGGTAACTGCATAATTCTAATATTTCTATTTGTGATATTTCAAAGCTGTGATACTATTATTCTTAAATTTGGAAGAAATTCAGAATAAAAAGAGGTAGATGTGTCCACATTTTTGACAGTGCACTTTTTTTATTTTTCAGAAAAAAATATCATTGTATATAAATGTATAAATATAAATATCATTGATATACTATTATAGTTTTAGTTAATGTTTTTATTTTATTTAAAAATTTTTGTTTTTGTAATTTTGTTGTTTTTTGTAGTTTTTTAAAAATATTTATATATATTAAAAATATATATTTTTATTAGTTTTAGTTTTTTAAAGTTTTTGTTAATGTCTATATAGTTAAGTTTTAGTTTTTAGTATTTCGTTTATTAAGTTATAGTTATTTTATATATTCAACTTAATTTAAATGAAGGTTTATATAGCTGAAATAAAAATATTTTTTATATTTTATTTGTGTTATGAAAATGTTGATTTCAAGCTTCACTCATAAGCCAAAGGGATCCTCAGGGTCTCTTTGTTTTCTTAGGCATCAACTGGATGTATTTTCCTGTCATTCAGTATTTCCTGTGAATCCCGCCGTGTGTCTGTGTGGAGAAGGAGATTTGTGGCGTGTCAGGGAAGCTCAGAGGTTGTGTAAATCACTAGTCCACTTACGGATTTATCTTCATCTCGATCACCTTCCCAGCCAACTCACCTCACACAACGGCCCGGGTCAGATTTAAGTGTGTATTACGATGACAAAAAATTATGTTTTTAAAATGGAACGAGATCAAATACAATATTTTGGTTCAAAGCTGGAAGCTCATTGGACTCAGATCATTACCTTCGGTAACATTGAGTCAAGAATAAAGACGTCTGCATCCAACATCACCGCAGTCAGACGTCACAGAACAAGAGTTGAGCTCTAGGAATTTGTGGGACGCCACACCAAGAATCTCAAGTAACCCCATATAAAAACCACCTCATTTTTCAACAGTGCACAATATTGACGTGGTTTGTAGTCTAGTTAGGGGTCTAAGCACCAAACAGAGGTTTAAAAACACTTGGCTCTTGCACATGGGTAAAAGTGTCAAAGCGATGTGACACTTAGGCTCCTTCCGTCAATTCAGTATTGAGGAGTAAAGTAAGAAGCCTTTAAAATGCTGCTTCTAAGAGCTCTTCTTTCCACAAGCTGCCATTAACATTCTTGTGTTGTGAGGTCCTCAGGCGGCTCAGTTCATTCACAATTTAGTCGTGCTGTAATTTTTATGATGCCGTTGTGACACATTGGCTGTTAAAAGTGCCGTCGTGGGGCGAGAGCAATGCCGAAACACAGTCAGTGTGGTGCTAAAGAGCTACGACTGTTTGTCACGCTTGTTTTGTGTCACTTCTCATGCTTAAAAACTCATTTCCATGCTCAAACATGAATGCAGTCCACCGGCCAAGACTGTAATATCATTACGTTCAGGCGGTGCTGCAGAGATCTGGGCTGGTTGAGGATTTCAATGTGTTTGTGCATGTGCCTTGTTCCACATAGCCTATATATTTATTTATCTTTATGTACACTGCCATTCAAAAGTTTGGGGTCAGACTCAGAATTATTTTTTAAAAGAAGTTCATTTTTTTATTTATCAAGGATGCAGCAAAACAGAGTAAAGTCATTTTATAATGCTACAAAAGATTATTTTAAATAAATGCTGTTCTTTTAAAGTTTAGCAAAGAATCCTGAAAAAAATGGTTTTCAACATTGATAATAATAATCAGAAATGTTTAATGAGCAAAGCAAATCAGCATATTAGAATGATTTCTGAAGGATCATGTGACTGGAGACTGGAGTAATTACATTAATTTTGAGGTTGAAATATGCTTATTAATGTAAAAATGGAACAAAACAATCTCAATACTCAAAACACGCTTAATTTTTTATGCAAAATATAATTTAATTTTCTTTTAATTTTGGGGTGATGTAGGACCCTCACATGTTCCTTACAGGTTTTGTGATGTACATTTAATAAAACACTGGATATAAGCACCACATTAGTGCTAGATGGTGTTTATTGTGCGCACTAACAGAAATGGCTCATTGATGCTATGGTATCTTGACGGGACAGTCGTGGTGAAGAGTAAGAGAAACATCTCAGCTGGTGTGTGTATGTGTGTGTAAAGGGTTGTTCCTCTTTCATGCGTCGCTGCATCTGTTCTGCCCGTGGATGGAGCGTTACCATCTGCGTGATGCTGTCTCGTGTGTGTGTGTGTGTGTGTGTTCCTCCGAGGAGCCGAGTGTAGAAACACGTGCCTGCGCATGAATCAAAGCCCTCGCGCTCGCTTTTATGCTAAAGCACA